>NC_081185.1:106785054-107011752 GCF_029867415.1 Vicia villosa
ATACATGGCTTGAAGATACATGGTGTATGGAATTTGGCATAGAACTCATGGAGAGAGCTTGAAGAAAAAGACATGTAATATGGGATCAAAGAGGCAAACACAAAATTGATGGGAGCTTAGGATTAGAAGCAATAGGCTAAAGCCATTTTTGTGTAATTTGATTTTGTAATGAGATTTTGGTAATAAATGTTGTAATAGATAGCAACCTGAACTAAGTGTTAAATGGAGTTTGGGAATGGACTTTTGGCTTGATTTTTTGTGTAGATGTGGATGGAGTTTGAATGGTGTAATGTTTGTAATGAATAATGATGTTGAATGAAACTTGAAAGGGTATTGATGCTCTTGTAACTCTTGTGGCCTCGATGATCCATTTTCAATACGCAAAGCATTTCCCCTCTTTTTGCTAGCCTTTGACCGATACCTTGCATCTTAAGAAAGTTCGGTTCACTCTTTTGTTGTTGCATTTGTAATTCGATCCCCCCATAACAATAAATCTTTGAAGGAATCTTTGAAGAAGATAATAATTGAGCATAGGAGAATGCCTTAACACGAAATCCAGTGAACTCAAAATGAAACAACAATCTCGGACAACAAGCATAAGTAACTCTAATCTCTTGATACCCACGGGAATATAGACCTTAATCCTTCGAACTTGGTACATCTTGAGAGATAGTACCTCTGTATCCTTTGAATGAATGCGAGAGCCTCAAAGCAATATAGGAACCCTAATTCTTCAAGATCCTTGATCCCAATACCAGATTTATTTATTAATGATGCATGAATTATGTTAATGCCCTAATGGAAAGATAAACATGAATGCAAATCTTAAGCCAGTTAATATTGAAAGGGTAGGACAAATTTGGGGTATGACAGCTGCCCCTATTTAATCGTCTTAAACCTGAAGGTGAGATTGGCGTTAGCCTTTCGAGCATTCAAGGTAGAAGAAGATTAAATATCCAAGACCAGAAATTTGTCTTGGAAAGGAAGTGTAAGTGTCATCCTTGTTTATTGTTTTTGTTTTGATATCTGCTGGGGAAAGAGAAATTTTTTCTTTTTCTGGTGGAAAAGTTTATGGTAAGCAATGGTTGGATGGTGATAGCTTGTAACGTAGCCAAGGTGCCAATACTAAGTTCTCAATGGAAATGGTTGTTGTATGAAACTGTGATTTGAAAATACGGGTTTGATGGAAAGGTAGGACCTACGATCCGCAAGAAATGAAAAAGATGAGGATAAGGTCAACGGACCTACGATCCACAGGAAATGAAAAAGACGAGGATAAGGTCACCGGACCTACGATCCACAAGAAATGAAAAAGATGAGGATAAGGTCATCGGACCTACGATCCACAGGAAATGAAAAAGACGAGGATAAGGTCAACGGACCTACGATCCACAAGAAATGAAAAAGATGAGGATAAGGTCAACGGACCTACGATCCACAGGAAATGAAAAAGACGAGGATAAGGTCAACGGACCTACGATCCACAAGAAATGAAAAAGATGAGGATAAGGTCAACGGACCTACGATCCACAGGAATGAAAAGACGAGGATAAGGTCAACGGACCTACGATCCACAGGAATGAAAAGACGAGGATAAGGTCAACGGACCTACGATCCACAGGAATGAAAAGATGAGGATAAGGTCAACGGACCTACGATCCACAGGATTGAAAAGACGAGGATAAGGTCAACGGACCTACGATCCGCAAGAAATGAAAAAGATGAGGATAAGGTCATCGGACCTACGATCCACAGGAATGAAAAGACGAGGATAAGGTCAACGGACCTACGATCCACGGGAATGAAAAGATGAGGATAAGGTCAACGGACCTACGATCCACGGGAATGAAAAGATGAGGATAAGGTCAACGGACCTACGATCCACGGGAATGAAAAGATGAGGATAAGGTCAACGGACCTACGATCCACAAGAATGCAAAGGATGAGGGTAGACAACGAGGCCGGAGCACGAGAAGATTATTGAAAACACTTAGGCTGGGGATTGAGAAAACCAAGTATCGGCACCGTGGGTAAAGGAGGTTTGTAATGGAGTAGCAGATATCAATTGGAGTTTGTAAGGACATTTTATGTGGGGATGTATCATTGTCTTGATTGAATGTTGATTTGTATTATCTGGCTTATGCTTTGTATGCATGTTTGAATTTTTTTTTTTTTATGGCGTAATGATCCGCTTTGAAGGATATGCTACGCTTTTGAGGATGCAATGTTATATGCAGTGAACACTATGTGCAGGATGCCAAATAAAGGCATTGGTGAGGTAAACACCAGGGAGAATCCCCTTAGTGTTAAGGACCATGTACAGATGCCAATAGATATTGGACGTTGACTTGCAAGATGCTCCTTCTTTGACTTGAAGAAAAAAAAAATTCCGACTTCTCACCATGTGCCACTGCTTGGAAGATTTTCAACTTGAGGAGATTCCCTCGATTCACCATGTTGGGAATGAGAAATCCAGATAAGGAGCCTTGATTAGGGAAGTAGGACAACTCCTAGGAGAAATAAACTCCTATGCTTAAGTAATGGAACAAACTCTCGGGAGAAACAAACTCCATGCTTGGGGAGAGACCAAGATTCTAGGAGAAATAAACTCCTATGATTAGGGAGAGGACACTAAAACTCAGAAGATCGTGCCCCAAGTTTCATGACCCATGAAGGAAATTGCCCCAGTGGATCCTTGGAGAGATTTGTCAAATCTCGACGTAATTGCCCCAGATTGGTTGAATTTTGAGAGAGCTTCCTTGACATGATTGCCCCAGATTGATCAAAGCTTAAAGAGATTTATCGACATGATTGCCCTAGATATACTGAATTTGAGAGGTCCAACCTCGATTCAATTGCCCCTGATTAGGTACATCTTACTTAGAATCCTCAAGCTTTCTTTGTTTTGAAGTCAAACAAACGTGGAAACAACTTTACCACGCTCAACGGAATCTTCAAACTCTTCCCCTCAAGGTAATCAAAGGAACGCATCAACTATTCATGCCCAACGGAGTTCTTTAGAGAACCTTCCCCTTGATGGTCAACATTTGGAATGATTATCTTTTACTCCTCGGAGTTCTCAAGTCTATTGTACTTTGACACGATCGAGTTACTTACTGATTCTCATCATGGCAATTTCCTTGATGTTAAGCACATATTTTGTATGCAAAAGAATGTTAATTCTAAGAATGATGATTCTAATGCAAAGCCTATGTTAGTCTTGAAGTTGTAAAACCTTTTTTATGAAATGAGGTTGCGACCTCTTGTGACCGAATCACTAGCTGACACAACCTCGATTTTTGCATATGGAAGACAAAGCAAACGTACGATACCAACATGGATATGAGCCTCGCTTCATTGGGGAGTCACTTAAATGTTATCTCCTCAGAGTGCGCTTTCAAAATAAACCCTACTTCAATTAGGACTTTTAAGGGTTGTAACTTGGCCAGGTTCACGGTTTTGGGAACAAAGGATTTTTAGGCTCAAAATTATTTGTACCCACCCCCTTCGTGATGTTCTCCATTCCTATGTTCAGTTAACTCGATACGAGTGTTTATCCCTCACAAGGAATTTTGAAATGGTTGAGGAATCAATGAGGTTCTTTGGACATGGCGGTCGCTCACCCTTTATTCTTCTGATTCATTATCACACGACTTTGTTCTTGCTTGGCAATTTCATCATCTTTTTCTTTTGCCATTTTCTTTTCATCTTTTTTATTTTCATTATTTTTCGCCATTTTTCTTCTTTCTTTTTTTTTTGAACAAGTCGTGTGACCTCGCATAGTCTTTGATTCATTGGAGGTGATTGCGACCGCCTCACTCCTTTGATTTGATGAAGGATTACCATTGTGGCATCGTCATCTCTTGATCTCTTGATGGAATAAGGATAATCATTGCGGTTTTGACATTCCTCAACCTTTTGGAGGATAACCATTGTTGTATCCTTAGATGCATGCCCTTCTGGTGAGTTTTGAACACTCGATCAAGTTAAATGAACACTACCCTGCCCCAAGGTTAAAATAAGGGTTTTTTATGATTAGAAAAGAAACTCCTACTTCAAGGCTCAAAGGGGTTATCGAGGGTCTATCTCCCTTATATCTCCGGTGTTTGGGGATTTGAAACAATGCCTGTACATCCTCAGTAGGGTTTTATTCAAAAGCACACAATTGGCGGTTTTGCATTTTTGTTTTTCATCATTCTCCCTCAGCTTTTTTGCCTAAGCAAGTGATTAGTAAAGTTGGTATCGTAATGCCAAAAACATTTATGAGTGAAAACGAATGGATTTCTTCAAGACAAACATAAACAATGTATCTTTATTTTCATTCAGAAATTAACAAGTTTTTACATGCTAGCAATGCTTAAACAAACAATGAAATGTTACAAGTGAGAATGCAATAAAGAAACTAAATGAATGCCATTGTTGAGGAGACTTGACTCCGTCTGGACTTATTGATCTTGAATACTTTCTGCAGTTCTTTCCAAACACTTCAGGTTACTCCAAAAGAGAACTCCAACGAAGTCACCCATGGGTCATAAACTTTTGCCTTGCTTTAGGGATTCGAGCAATGCGAGTGATGCAATGCTCAAGATAAGAGTACGTCTTGCTTATCCCTCGTGCGGGAGCCCCAAACATAGTTGCTAGAGTAGTAATCACCATCATGAATGGGAAGAATCTTGTATGATCATCAACTCAGGAGAGCTTTTGTGGTGAAGAAGACCCAATACTAGAATCTTAACCAATTGTGGTTCCAACAAACGGGGAAGCAACTTTAGAATGAGAAGCATTTTGTAGAACACTCTTGATTACCACATGGAAAAAGAATCTGACGAAGTCACCCAAGAATTTGTAAATGCTTTAAGGGATTCGAACAATGCGGATGATGCAATGCTCAAGATAAGAGTACGTCTTGCTTATCCCTCGTGCGGGAGCCCCAAGCAACTTCCACACATGTACAGGAGATGATTACCAATTTAGCTTCAGTATGTCCAGCATTAGGAGCAAGAGTGGATGATCCTTGCATTTCTTGGTATCAAGAATTAGGCACAAACCAACAACATCTGAATCAGTGGAGTCACGACTTTTCATGGCTTCCAAACTTTTCTCCAAGAGATGGAACCTTTTGTCAACTTCAATAATCGGGAACTTGAAGACTTCAGTGATGTGAATCCTCCTTACCAAGAACAAGAATCCCAACATCATTTCAAACATTCTGATTCATAAGACCTTCTCATGGGTGAGATTAACATTTGCATTTGCCCTAGGAGGAACTCATCTCAATTCTTCTTGTCAAAGAGAAAACGCTTCAATAACCTCCACACACAGATTTATCTCAGCTCCCATTTTTGTTCTCATCTCAGTCGAAACCCCACGGAGTTGTTCCATTGTTAGTTTTCAAGCACATAGCGGTGAGAAGTCAATTGTATTGTTGATGTCAAAGTCTGAATAGAAAGGCCCCCACAAGCTTCTGATAGAACCATGAAATGCATGATAGTATGAATGCATGTTTCATTTATGGAGATCCTAAAGTCTTTTCACGCACTTCCATTTTTCCTTTTTTAAAATCAAAGCTTTTTTTTTGTATAGAATATCTTTTCTTTTATTTTTTTTGATTTTCTATTTCCTTTTTTCTTTTTCTCTTTTTTTTTTGGAAATAGACTTTAGGATCCCTCATAAATGAAGTGGATAAAACAATGATGTTATGCAATGCAAGCATGGGATCAAGGGTCCACATAATCTGAGTAGCATATGTGCAATCTCTGGATAACTTATGCAAAATCTCTGTACAGGCCAAATGTCACAGGATCAAAGGTTCGACGCCTTTTTTGAATACCAGAATATCAAGCACCATGAGAGCAAACCAAATAAAGGTCCGACCTCAAATATGAAGAGCCAAAGGTATGTAGGAGTCAAGGTTTCCTGTCCCACCCCAATCTCACGGGTATGTAGTCTAGACACGGACAGGTGGTCCCTAATGGTCACCAGGGTCTACAGTTCCCATGGGGTACAAAGTGTTTGAGGCAACAAGCGTGCCAGACACAGTGTTCCATGAAAGAACCTCGCCCAGTTGTGGTACCCCATATTGAACTCATCCATAGCAAGCGCTACGGTAGTCAACATGAGCATCCACGCTAATCCTATGTGTCACTTGGCCTGGGTAGTGGGCCTTTTACCTCACACAAACCCCCCACCTGCAAAACAGAACAGAAGACCCCAAGGAACACAGAATATAATCCATATGCATGATGTGCAAATAGAAATAAACATGATATGCAAGCAAAAAATAAAACATGCAAACATATATACAAGATATAGACATAAAAACAAGTAAACACCCAGTAAATAAACAAACAAACGCAGGCTAGGATCGACTCACTAAGGATGGACCAGCAACAGGTCTAGCAACATCCCCAGCAGAGTCGCCAGCTGTCGCACGCTCGCGAAAAATGAACAGAGTCGCCACCAATATATTTATCCCATAAGGGAAAGGAATATCAGGAAACCTAACAAAGTAAGGAACAGGGTCTTGCGACCAGAGAATCAAGGTACGGAAGTCGGTTACGTGAGGGGAAGGTATTAGCACCCCTCGCGCCCATCGTACTCGATGGTATCCACCTATGTTTGTTTCTATCTAAAGGGTGTGTACTATGTCTATGTCTATATGCGAATGAATGCAAAAGAAATACGGGGAAAAGAAGGAATTATTTACAAATGTGCTCGTTCAAGCCCCGCGACTTGATGCCTACGTATCCTTTTCAGGAATCAGAGCGCCGTAGTTCGGCTCCATAGTTTTGTTTGTTTTTGTGTTTTTTAGTTGGGCGGAGTTAACGCTCGCGCTCTTGCATAAGGGATCGACCTAGGATGCAATAGAGCGGAGATAACAATGCCCTTAAGAAAGGAGAGAAAGAGAGAGAGTTTGAGTGTTTCGAGGAAATCCCTTAAGCAAGGGAAACTCGAGTTACTCTTTGGTTTGTGTTTTTTAGAGGTTGGGAACTTACGCCTGAATGGAACCCTTAAGCAAGGGAGCCCCAGGCACTCGAACATCCCTTAAGCAAGGGAAGTTACAAGCTTCCATTCCCTTTTTATTAGTCAAAGTATTTATTAGTCATTTTTTATGAGTTTTCTTGGTATTTTTTATGGGAGTTTATTCAAGTATTTATTAATGGATTAAAGTTGCAAAAGAAAAAGGACTAGCCTAAGAAAACTAGCCTAATATGAATGGGGAATTCTACTTATTATTATCATGGTATCTACCTAAGGTTAGGATTAAAAGGAACATGAAAATTAAAGACACAAAATAGAATATTGAAAATAGCATAAAGGAACAAGTCAAAATATAGCACAAAAGTGAATTAAAAGTACTATTATTTTTATGAAGAAGAATCTAATGAATTAATGTCACAATTAACCTAAAAGATTCTACTATTTTTATGAGAAAATTCTAAGACTAAAATCAAACCCAAAAGTGGCCTAAAAATCTAACAAATTTTAATTGATTTTATCACTTAAAAAATAGCATACAAAACTATATGAAAAAAAAGAACCTAAATCTAAGGAGGAAATATGTACACAGGGGGGTTTATGCTGAAGATGGTAGTGAAGTTAGTAACTGGCGCAGGGCCTAATGGTAATGTTGGCCCATCTGTATCGTTTTTGTTACATGTCCAAAAATGGCGTTGGGCTCATTATGGGGGTGTAGCCTAGCAATTCGTAATGGCCCAAGGAAGATCCACTTGATTAAAGTTCAGATTATTTTGTTCTATTCAAACTCCAATACAGATTAACAATTAACTTCTATTATTCACATTAATCAGGTTTAACGCTAACATTTCAATCAATTAACCTAAACAAATTAATTACAAAAACACATTAATTAAAAGAGGAATTGGGGTAAGGATTTGTGACCGTTCAGCTTCTTTGAACGAGTCTCGTTCACCTTCACGATGAACTCTGCGGCGGCGGAGATTCGATTGCTCCGGTGAACTCATTCTCTTTCGTCGATGCTACGACGGTGAAGACCTCTTCGCTTCAATTTCTCCTTCTCGTGAACGCGCGCGGCGGCCGGTAATACCATTCCTTCTCCGATCGAAAATAACTCGCGAACACCGATTGACCTCTCTTCTTCTTCGTCTCCCGTCCGTTCGCGATGATGATGTTGTCGTTGTTATCTGCGGTGAGGAAGGTGCGGTGAAGATGATTAATGGACGATGAGCCTCATTGAACCTCAGATGGAGATCGTGATTATGGCAGATTCGAAGATGCCGGCGACGGGAAATTGAGGTAAGAGTTAGCGTCAATCTTTTATTTCCCCTGTCTAATTCACACCTTTTCTTCTCCTTCTTGATTTCTGTTGGTGATAATTCTTCACAGGTCCGGTTTGTAGATGAGGACGAACGTTGGAGGTTGTTGATTGGAGAAGAATGAAGAATCGGTAATGGCTTTTCGGTTGCGATTTGTTTCTCTGATTCTCGTTGTTGAAGAGTGACGATGATTGTATCGAAGTTGATGGAAGCTGATGGTTTTCTGTTTTGCTGATTATGATGCTTCTGCAGGTTATCAATGGAGGTTGAAGGTGATGATTGAAACTTGAAGATTATGGAGGTGGATGAAGTTGCAGATTTGTGGAGAAAAATGAAGATGAGGTTCAGAAGTGAAGAGAATCATGGAGAGTCTATGAAGAGTGGCTGAGATGAGAAAAGATCGAGAATGAAGGTGGAAAAATGGTGGAGAGTGAATGGCGTGTAGGAACTGAATGAGATGGTGAAGAGTAGATTATATAGGGAGAGTTGATTGAAGATGACAGTTAGAGATGAGTGAATGTGAGCTGTTGGATTGAGCGATTCGGTTATGAAATGGAGGGTAGGGATTGATTCGGTTAACCGGTTAGTTATCTCTGTTTTTCTTCTGTTTTAATTCAGTTAGAATTCTGTTAGGTTTTGATTCTGTTAGTAACTGGATAGAAAGTTAGTTAGGTTAGTTGGACTGTTATAAAAAGTGGTTAGGAGCTGTTTTCTGTTATTGGTTATAGTCAGTTAAAAGTTGTTACAGGTGGTTAGAAAAGTTGGTTATGCGGGTCTGTGAAGTTAGTAGTTAGTTAGAAAGGTGAGGTTAGTTATGGTTAGGAAAAGTTTGTTAATTCTGTTATGAGAGCTGAGCTGGAAATTAGTTTTGGTTTGAAAGGTCAGTTAACTGCAATGGGCTGGTTCACAAGTCTGTGATAGGTTAGCAAAGTTAGAAATGTTTGTAGGACTGTCATGGAAAGTATAGTGTAATGAATGGACTGAATTTGAATTGCTTGATGAATGTATGTGGTATAATGAACCGAATTGATCTTTTTGCGCAGGGCTGTTTTGTTTATTTTTCTGGATGGTGAATGTGTGCTTGCCCTGTAAGCATTGAAGCTGAATTTGGACTTGTTTGCAGATACTGAACAACGGAAATCGATGGTTGCCACTGCCGTAACAACTGAAACTGAAGAGACAAGGCCTTGTTCCACAAATGAGTGACGCGTAGCGTGTTGGAGTTCTGATTTAGATGTGGCATGCTGATTCGAAGACGTATTTGAATGGACAGGTATGGTATGAACACTTGCAGGCCTTGAATATTGAACGATGTACCGAGTTCTTTGCCTTTGTTTTGAATTGCTTTATTTCCCTTCTTTTCTTGCTTGTGTAGGTTCGGTTTTGGATTGAATTTAGTGTGGGACTATCTCAAAACTGATACTGATGTGGTTTGTTGGTTAATGTGAATGTATGGTTTATGTAGGTGTGTAGTGACTGAACTGGATGCAGGTTTTTGGTTTGGACTCCATCAGTCTTTTGTTATGGTTTGGTAATTAGTGTGTAGATATGGATTTTGAGGGGTGATGTTTGTATGGTACTGACTGTGTGAGTTCTGTTTGAAAAATGTTGTTAAAAAATGGTGCAGGGTTGGTTTATTCATGGCAAGGGTTTTGGTTTTAAGATTGTGCGGGTTTGAATGTGTATGTATAAGTCATGGGTGCATTCTGTTATGAACTGTGTATATGGGTTTGCTTTCTGTTATGAACTGTGCATATGGGTTTCTGAATGCTGCAAGTTCAGGTGGTTTTTCTTATGTATGTTTTCTGCTGCAGGTGATAGGAGGATCACAACTTCATGTTGAACCGTGACTGACTTGGTGAGTGCAGGCCTGTTTTGGCTATTGGTTTACTACGGGTCTGTTTATGAATGCACTGTACAGACATGTTTGTATGGCCTTGATCTGGATGTCAAGCCTTTTATGTTTCTCTTCTGATCTTGCAGGTTGGTGTTTATTTAGTGTGGGGAGTCAAGTAAACTTCATGGCATATACATGGCTTGAAGATACATGGTGTATGGAATTTGGCATAGAACTCATGGAGAGAGCTTGAAGAAAAAGACATGTAATATGGGATCAAAGAGGCAAACACAAAATTGATGGGAGCTTAGGATTAGAAGCAATAGGCTAAAGCCATTTTTGTGTAATTTGATTTTGTAATGAGATTTTGGTAATAAATGTTGTAATAGATAGCAACCTGAACTAAGTGTTAAATGGAGTTTGGGAATGGACTTTTGGCTTGATTTTTTGTGTAGATGTGGATGGAGTTTGAATGGTGTAATGTTTGTAATGAATAATGATGTTGAATGAAACTTGAAAGGGTATTGATGCTCTTGTAACTCTTGTGGCCTCGATGATCCATTTTCAATACGCAAAGCATTTCCCCTCTTTTTGCTAGCCTTTGACCGATACCTTGCATCTTAAGAAAGTTCGGTTCACTCTTTTGTTGTTGCATTTGTAATTCGATCCCCCCATAACAATAAATCTTTGAAGGAATCTTTGAAGAAGATAATAATTGAGCATAGGAGAATGCCTTAACACGAAATCCAGTGAACTCAAAATGAAACAACAATCTCGGACAACAAGCATAAGTAACTCTAATCTCTTGATACCCACGGGAATATAGACCTTAATCCTTCGAACTTGGTACATCTTGAGAGATAGTACCTCTGTATCCTTTGAATGAATGCGAGAGCCTCAAAGCAATATAGGAACCCTAATTCTTCAAGATCCTTGATCCCAATACCAGATTTATTTATTAATGATGCATGAATTATGTTAATGCCCTAATGGAAAGATAAACATGAATGCAAATCTTAAGCCAGTTAATATTGAAAGGGTAGGACAAATTTGGGGTATGACAACAGGTTCGTCTCATATTTCTCATTTCACTCAGCAGTTGATTGGGAAGTTTAAAAAGAAGAAACTATGTTTGATTTGGTTATCAACGATTTGGTCGATTTGGAATGCAAGAAACAATTTCATCTTCAACAATACGGCTATTGTTTAGATGATGTTATAGTGAGCATTAAGCTAGTTTCTTGAATTTGGTATTCAATCGGGTTGAAAAAATGTAGACTCATTCTTTTTTTTCTCATGGTTTCAAGCTCCTGTGGAGGCCATAAAATCTTGTTAAATTATGTTATGACTTCTGTTAATGTATTGGGTTGTGAGTACCCATAGTACTCACCTCTTTATTAAATTAATTAACTTTGCTTTAAAAAAAAAAAAAAAAACTTTCTCAAGAATAATAGCCCATGCTTCTCGAATGAGCTTTTTGAGTGAGTTAAAGTAAACAAAAATTTGAACAAAACATTAATATTATGTATTTGAATTTTTAATAATTATACTACTTTATCCAACAATAAAAAAAATAAAGAATTTCAGAATAATGTGTACAGAAAAATAAAAAAGAGTGAGAAAATGAAAAAATAAATAATTTTTTTCGAGTGTTTTTGTAGGAATCTAAATATATTGCATGTAAAAGACCAAATTGTTAATAAATTAGTCCGCATTTGACATTAATGCATAATAAATAAATTTTCTATTTACAAAATACTATTAGTTTTTTGTCCAGTCAAAATATTATATTCTAATTTATTATTTAGTAATAATTAATTTTTTTTATAGTAAAAAATTTATATTTTTTGATAATTTAATTACATATCCTAATTTGTCTGTAAGAATGTGATAATTATTATTAAAAACATTGATTCATCTTTTAATAAAATGGCTCCACAGTGTATTATTGAATTGCAATGACACACCCCTTTTGACCAGAAAAGTTAAGCTACCACATGAGGTATCATCCCTTTAACCAACCTTCATATATTGAAGAGCAAACTCAAATTAAGTGGCCAGTAGCATTAGAGTGTGTTTGTTTGTCACGTCACTGACTCAATTCACCACCTACATTTCAATTCTAAATTAATCCCAGTTCCACACAGACCCAAACACGTCCTATCCTAACCTAACTACCACCGTAACTGACTATGGAACATTCCAGAACGGAATGGAACGAACTCGTGAACGAATCGGTTTTACGGAGGTTTCATCTATGGCAGCAACGCGGCAACGAGTCACCAACGGCGTGGGTAACGGAGTTGATTGAGTACCTTAACTCGGTGGGAGTTGAGTTACCGAGTTCCGAGTTGGTTGAGCTTTTGGTTTCGGAAATTTGTCCTGAAAATGGAAAGGACCATCCTTCGTTGTGGAAGTTTCTTCATCAAGCGCTTTCTTCTCGCCTTATTTTTCCTCTTCAGTTGCTATCGCTTTTATCTTGTAAGGTTTTTGTTCGTCGCCATTCGCAGCCGCGTGGTTATGCTCTTTTTCTTCCGCTTCTTGCTGAGCATGCTTTCAATTTTAGCCCAATCGCTTCCGTCTCCTGTAATAACAAGTAAGTGAACCCTAAAATGACTATGCTTCTTATTTTTTATAGTGTGAATTGATAATTAGTATTTGAGAATAGTTTATTTATGATTATGGAAGCGTATGTTAGAAATGTAGCTAGACAGTTTAGAATTGAGGCGTGTCTAGTATGGAACTTGTATGTTGGATTGGTTGGAGATTGGTTGGAGATAGAGCATTGAAAGAGTATATATAGAGGGACACTCCTCACCTTACCAACCGGTTTTGTAAGGATGAGTTAGGTCAAACTCTAATATGTTACTGTCTCCGTCTCATAATAAGTGTCTTATTCGAGGTTTGTGCGGTTCTTAAGAAAATGATTAGATGGGTTGGTTTTAATGAAAAAATTAGTATTATTTACTAAAGTACCCTTATTTATTATAGGTAGTAGTGTAGTTGAAAAACGTGAAAGTTAATATATAGGGGTATAGTAGTGAAAAAAAATAATAAATGTTACGTTGATATTCTAAAGAGATATTTATTTTGAGACATAGAAAAAGTACAAATGAGACACTTATTATGAGACGGAGGGAGTATCAGATATCGATCGGACCATAGGCCGCCCACCATTAATATCCACGCACCAATTCCAAAAAGAATGCTGGGCGTTTATGAGTGTACTAGGAAGATTCTAAAGTCCCACATTGGATTCGTTGGAGATAGAGCATTGAAAGAGTATATATAGAGGGACACTCCTCACCTTACCAACCGATTTTGTAAAAATGAGTTAGGTCAAACTCTAATAACTTGTGATTAAATTGTTTTTATAAGTTATATTGAAGAGTTTGTCTGAAAAAGCTGAAAATAGCTTATTTTCATAAGCAATACTCCATTTGTTCCTTTTTAAATTTTTTTTTATCTAGTAGTCAAGTGATTTGAATTTAACCTCTTCAAGAATAAATGAGATGTCGCGGTTCGAAAGTTCGAACCTGCGTCGATGCATACCTTTGTACATTTACTTGTTAAATAAATGTTACTTTTATACATTTACTTGTTATAAGAGAGATTTCTTTTCTTTCAAGGATAAAGTAAATGACAGTATTCTTGCAAAGAAATCATTGATATGTATGCAATTTTGTAGAGTGCTATATTAAGAGACAAAGCTAAAGAATGTCTTATAATTAAGGACAGAGAGAGTATCAATTAGTTATTAGTATCTTATGGTGCGTGTGAGTCGTATCATGATTCTTACAAGATTGCACCTGATTAATTGATAAGAATCTCTAGCGTGTATGTTGAATATGAATCCTATCCAGTGTTTCGATGGCGGAGAGATAAAACCTGCCATGACGGTCGCTTTGCGGTGCCGTTATCGGCTGATATTTACTATTGCGGCGAGCCCAAAAACATGTATATCCGCCATAGTGGCCATGGTGCTGCCGTTTGATAGCACTGATCCTATCTTGAATCTCAACTCATAATGATTAATCTTGATGCACTATGATAAATCCCGATTTGTTCTAATGATTCACTACATATTTAGAGTAGCCAACCATTTGGTAATGTATGCTAGGATTCATGATTTGAAACTCGATATGATAACTCACACACTTTAAGGAGTGCTTATAGCTGTAGATAAGTCCAAATGAGTTATTTGATATACAATCCAAATACAGCCTTATTCCCCAAGCGCTTGATAAAGTTAGTTTGTCGACTTTGCTCAAACTTGAACAGTGCTTTCTCTTTTTATTTGTTATTTTCTATTCTGCCTTTTTTATATTTATTTATTTTTGCTATATGGAATCTATTATCTTCCAAATTCCTTGCATTTTTTTTCCCTGGATGAAATAATAGGGCTACTGTGATTAACATATTATTGGTAAGTTGGTAACTAGATCGCTCAAAAGTTAAAACTCTTAAAAGACTGGTTGCTTGCACGTTACTAATATGAGAATGTTTTTTACTTTTGTGTTTGCTATATGGGATCTATATATGTTTGAGATTGAAAATTCATGTGATGATATATACTACATTTATACTTCTGTTGGTGTCTGTGCTTTCTTGTTTGTAGTCCTAGTTGGTATTTTACTTAATTTACTTGATATACTTACCCAAATATACCTTGATCAACCGTGTCTTGTGCAGGATTATTAAGTCTATTGATTCTGTCCTTCATTTTTCTGAAACATTCAAAATTCATGATCTGGAGCTAGGGCATGTATTTGTGCTGTTCTTTTTTAACATCATCATTGCTTTGATTGATAGCACATTAAATGACTGGGGATTTCAAGTGACCTTTAATGAAATATCGTGTTTAGTCCCAACAAGCGACCAATATATGGAAATTGATCATAGTGTAACGCAGAAATTCCAAAGAGGTGATTTTCATGAACAAATAAGGAAGAGAAATGCCATCACAGCCTTAGAGGTATTGGAAAGACTAAGTGAAAGCAGAAAAGCAACAATTCTACTGCAGTCTGTTATGTTTAACATGTATGGTCTCCCACCTTTTTTATATTTTAGTCTTTATGATTTGTCTTGCAAGTTTAGTTTGTTATATTAGAACTAAGTTCATCTCAATCCATCGTTATTTTTATCTTTAATCACACTTAAAATCTTACAGTAATTATTAAGATGTAGAAATAATCTTGTAGCCTACTCGTTGAACTCCAAAACTTGGTAATATCAAGTTTCAAAATTACCCCGACAGAATAATGCAGTAACAATGATTGCAGAAGTTTTAAATTTTACACTTCATATTACTGTTTTACTACAAAAAACTTTATTCTGATTCTCTACTGTATACCATTATATGGTTTGATTTATTGATTAAGCTACTAACACAATCAATTTCACTTTAGCCGGTAACTATGAACAATATCCACCATTGGGCATCAAAAATAGTAGTTTCAAGTTGTGAAATTACTTACAGATGCAAAATAAAATGGTTTCATTATCAAATGGTTTGGAAAGTCTTATTTAACTGCACCTATGCAGATGCTGTTATGCCTAGTACTCCCGACTGCTCTTGTCCGAGCACATTTGTGTATGATATAACCAATTTTAAAGTGTTGATGCTAGTGTACTTCATATAATTATTTACATGAATTTTATTGTTCATATATCTTGCTTTCTAGGAATTATGCTGGGAAATTGACTATCTGTTTTCCCTATTTTGTGTTCTATCATATTTGATAGGCCAGAAAATTTCAATTGCCTTGTGCAAAGGCTTCAATTTATTGAATCCCTTGAATTAGCATCATCAGAATTAAAACTAGTAAATCAAGTACTTAGGAAAGTGTCTACAAAGCTCCGTGGAGTTTCTCATTTTGATTACTCCCTAAATAAGCATCAAGTGGTTGGAATGATTCTTGATGGTGGGTCGTGTAAGACATTGTTGAAGTGTAACTACAAATCTTGTTGGGTTCCTTTTGACATTTACATGGAGCATGCTATGGATTCTAGACAGATTTTTATCAAATCGGCTATTGATGTGCTTACAGGTAAATCTCTGATGGATTTCATTAGATTTGTCTCTAGTTGCTGCAATTATTTATCAGTTACTAAAGGTTTATTTTCGGAAAGCTATATAAGGATTCAGGTCTTTCCTAATAGTTATCACCTATTTGCAGAAGGAATCAAGACATTTCAAATATTTAACCAGACTAGCTGGCATGAAACATTTCTAGCACTTTGGCTTTCAGCCCTCCGGCTTGTGCAGCGAGTTGAGACTGATACATACTCTTTGTTTTTTGTTTTCATGAAAGTATTAACCAAATAACTAATATTTCACCTCTCTTGGTATGCTGCAGGAGCGTGATCCTCCTGAAGGTCCTATTCCCCATCTTGAGGCACGTTTATGCATGCTTTTATCTATCGTCCCTTTGGCAATTGGGAATGTTCTAAGGGATGACTCTGAACATAATTCGTCTATTGCTCCAGTTCTTTTGAAATCAGAATACAAGCATGACACAAAGAGCAATGGTTTGATGAAACTTGGGCTGATTTCATCTGTTCAAGTCCTTGGGCACTTTTCTGGCCTTCTCTGCCCTCCTGCATTAGTTGTTGATGCAGCCAATCAGGCAGCTAGAAAAGCGGCAAGCTTTATTTATAATTCAATGAATGAAAAGGGTGAATCTTTCACTAACATTCATGCTAATGCCAATACAAAAACAGGTTGATTTTGGTAACTTCACATGTGCTTCCTTGATTTAAACTGCTTTAATTACGACGAATAAGGACTACGGTCACATACATACAACTTACTCCTTGTTTTATTGTTTACATATCTCAATGATGCTTTGAAAATAATTATCTTTTAGATGGGAACTTGAGGCATCTCATAGTGGAAGCTTGCATAGCAAGGAATTTAATGGATACATCAGTGTACTTTTGGCCTGGTTTTGTGTCTACATCTGTTATGTCTTTGTCAGATTCATCGCCACTCGAAAAATCTCCATGGTTAACATTTATGGAAGGAACACCGTTGACCAATTCTCTTATAAATGCCCTTACGGTGACTCCTGCCTCAAGGTAGGCTTTTAATGCAAAATATTTTTTGATTCAGTTTTGGTGTTATCTGAAGTGCTGATGATTGGTATTAAAAAATTTTCTTCCCTACTAGCCTTGCGGAGATAGAAAAGTTATACTATATTGCTTTAAATGGATCAGAGGTGGAAAGGCCTGCAGCTGCAAAGATTCTATGCGGTGCATCCCTCAGCCGTGGGTGGTATATTCAGGTGACAAATCCTATTCCCCCCAAAGATATTGAACCATGGGAAACCTTTTCAAAATATAGTTTCTTATACGTGCTTCAGACATTTTCTTTGATGTATTGTATGAGTACTTTTTTGTCTCCATCTCACACCCAAAAAACAAACCTTGTTACTGAAGGAGAGAGAGTAAAATCATAAATTTAGGCTTGCATATTTCTAGTAATATAAATTATAATATAATTTAGGCTAGCATATTAGGTGTGTTAATTAAGGGAGTTAGAGTAATTTAAAGGTAAAGTTATTCAGCATTTGTAAAAGACTGATTCCACCAAAATCCATAGCCTTCTAGTTGTACAGTGGCAGCTTCACTCACTGCATCAAGGCTCCACACCCTCCTTGCAAAGTTGCACCTAAACTAGGAATACAATTTTATGACGCTTCTGTTGTTTTTGTTCTTTGCGGTGATGGCACATGGGGCTAAGCATCATGTGTTTTTAACTTATGTTAATTCAACATCCTTAAGTAATTGTTTTGCCCTTTGTTATACTGGATTATGGATGTATGTGTCAATCTAGTTCTTGGTATTGTATTTATGAACATTGTGTTCCTCATTACTTACTGTTTCTGATGTAAAATGCCTGTCTTCTTTGTAGGAACATGTGGTCCACTATGTTGTCAAACTACTGGCTTCTCCGGAACCTCATTGTCATTCTGGAACTTGGAGCCTCTTGGTTGATAATATGTCCATGCTAAGTGCTGTCCTCCGTGGAGCTTCCTGTGTTGATACAGTTCATATACTTTCTTTACATGGTGTAGTAAGTGAATCACTTTAACAATTTATTGACATTTGATAGCAAAATGAATACCATCTTGGTTCTGTATCAAAAAAATTTAAGAATGGAAATTTTTGGGTTTCACTTTACAGTTGCCATTCATATGTCCATGTTCCAGACATGACGTCTTGAGTGTGAGACTGTGCTAAGATCCCACATCAACTGATATGGCCAAATTAGTTCTTACAAAGCTTAGGTAATCCTCATCTCTCGAGCTAGTGTTTGGGGCTGAGGTAGACTAGCTCAAATTCTAAGATGATATAGAGCCCATTACTAAAACAGAATTTTAGAAACCACAAATAACATTTCAAAAGTTGGGGGATGAAAATACTTCACTTTATAAAGGGCCGACTAATACCAAATTTTATTAATTTTGAGGGGGACAAAAAGCATGTTTAACCTTATAAGTAAAGATGGAAAAGATAATTACGTATGGATATTTAAAGTTTATATATATGATTTCATCTTGTTCCTTCCGTGGATGCACTTGGTTAAGCAAGTTAAGTAACATTAAAAAAAGAAAAGAAGTAACATTAAATAGTTTGTGTATAGTTTAAGTGCCATTCCCTAGCTAATAGGCTTCATTTTCAAGCTTAATTTCTTTTCTAGTCACTTTTTTATATCAGTATATTTAGTAAGAATTATTTGTGTAGGTTCCCACAGTAGCTGCTTCTTTATTGCCACTTTGCGAAGCATTTGGCTCAATTACTCCTACTCCAAATAGCACAGGCGATGAGTCTTCAACATCAGTTTACATGGCTTTTTCTTTAGCATTTCTTTTCCTCATTCGTTTATGGAAATTCTGTAGACCCCCTCTTGACCAGTGCATTACTGAACGAGGAATTGCAGTTGGAGGTTTGGAATATCTTTTGTCATTACACAATAACTGTGTTATGTCTTCCCAAGATAAGCTAAATAGAAATCAAAATCTCTTAGATTTTTCATCTTTTAAACACGTGTATATTGATTCGTTTCCAAAATTACGGGCCTTGTATTGTCAATACAAATCTTGTGTTGCTTCAACCGTTTCTGGTATTTCTACTGGAAATTCTATTCATCAAACTGCTACTGTAATCTTAAGTATGATTTACCAGAAGATGACTAAAGGTGGGATTTTGTCAAGTAATTCTTCATCACCAACTAGCAGTAATACATGTAGCTCCCTCATAAAATCTGGCGACGATGCTCTTCAAAGACCTGTTCTCCCTGCATGGGAAATACTGGAAGCTCTTCCCTTTGTCCTGGAAGCAATCTTAACTGCGTGTGTTCATGGAAGGCTTTCATCACGAGACTTGACAACAGGTTTGCTAGATACTAGCTTGCTTTACTTATAACTGAATCAGTGATTCAAGTTTTCTTTGTTGCCATCAATTTGGTCACACCTTCTTGTGGTTTTTTGTCAATATTGTTTTCTGGATTTCTTAAAATTTTACCCTATTTGTAGAAACCTGTGATCTAAATCATATTAAGTTTCATTAGGGTTCACGTCAAACAATTGTTATAATGCCGCTAATAAATAAATGTTAGTTGTTGCTGTCAGACAAAAGCTACTGAACAGACGGTGCCTGTGTTTCTGGTGCTACCTCTTCTTTTAACTGTAACTCATGCGTCATTTCTCTTGCAGGTCTGAGAGACCTTGTTGATTTTCTTCCAGCATCGATTGCTGCCATTATTGATTACTTTTCTTCAGAAGTTACTCGAGGTGTATGGAAACTAGTTCCAATGAATGGAACAGATTGGCCTAGTCCAGCAGCAGTTCTTCAATCAGTGGAATCCGAAATAAAAGCTATATTGACTCATGTTGGCGTTGAGGTTCCAAACGGATCTTCTGGTATTTTGTTGGTTCATTATTCTAATATACTTGTTCGATGTTTACTAGTTTCCATTGAGTCTTACCAAATTCAAAATACATTATATTCTACATGCATGGGCAACTAGGTGGAAAGTACAGAGATATAAACATGCACACAATTTTGCATGTTGCATGTAATTGTTGCCAACTTGCAGTGACCAGAATAAATTGGTCCTTCCTCCTCTTTTAAAGGAATATGTTATGATTCGGATTACAACTTTATGTTTCATCAATATTCTAATTAAATACTTTATACAAATACAAAATATCCATTCTTTTTCTCTATTTATAATGTTCATATTGTTTTATTAGTCCTTTACATGTATGTCAATATCTAGTCCTCGCATTTCTTGCATCTGTCTGTGCCTGTGCAGACGTGTGTTAGTATGAGGGTATAATGAAGTTGTGTTTATGAGAGAGTAGAGAGAAATCACTGGTGGGTTGTTCCTAGAGTTAGGGTATGAAAAGATAGCAAATATTCTGTCCATGTATTTCTGTGTCAGAGACAATGTGCTTGAGAGTGTGAATTTAGCATTATCATTATTCATTACCGATATAAATCAGAAAATTTAACTGCTTTCTTACCTTTTCTGATCTTTATGGGCGTACTTTAGATTATACAATCCAGTTATGATTATTACATTTGCTTTGCTTACGAGTTAAGTCTTTGTTATTGGCAGGAGATTCACCGGTAATGCTTCCGTTACCAATGGCAGCTCTTGTCAGTTTGTCCATTACTTTTAAACTTGACAAGAGCCTGGAGTACATCCATGCTATCACTGGAGCTGCTTTGGAAAATTGTGCAGCCGGTTGCCCTTGGCCTAGCATGCCTGTAATTGGCTCTTTGTGGGCTCAAAAGGTTCGCCGCTGGCACAACTTCATTGTCGTATCAGGCTCCCGTTCTGTATTCAGACATAACAATGAATCTGTTGCTCAGCTGGTGAGAAGTTGCTTCACCTCATTCCTTGGAATATTTAGTTCAACCTCAAAACTGACTGCTGAATGTAGTGTGAATGGCCTGTTGGGTAGTTCCATTACTGCCCCTGGTGCCTGTCCTTTTGTTGCTCCAGGATTCCTTTTTCTTCGATCCTGTCGAAATATAAACAATGTGCAGTTTCTAAATGATGTGATTGTGGGTCTAGTGACAGAGTATTCCAATGAATTAGCTGGAAGAATTTCGAGTTCTGGCTCTAGCCGCGTAAAATCCAATGGAGCGTCAATATCTCTAGCTACTCAAAGTGCAAAAGAAATGGCAACACTTGGTGCAAGTCTCTTATGTGCAGCAGGTGGTATACATTTGGTCCAGGAATTGTACAAGGAGACTATTCCTACCTGGCTCTTGTCGTCAAGGGATGTGAAGCTCAAAAATGCTAATGTCGTGTCGTATATACTCGAGGGTTATGGTATAGCATATCTGTTGATACTGTCAGGATCAATTTTTTGGGGTGTCGGGACCAATTTACCGTTGTCAAAACTTTCTAGAAGGAATCGCATAATTGGAGTCCATTTGGACTTCTTGGCAGAAGTCATGGAGAGGAAAATTTCCCTGAATTGCAACCCTATTACATGGAAAACTTATGTCTGTTGTGTAGTAAAATTGATGGTTAGTCTTGTACCTGCATGGCTTCAAGAAATGAAGGTAGACACTTTGAGGAAATTGGCACGTGGATTAAGCAGATGGAACGAACATGAACTAGCGCTTTCTCTATTACAAAGAGGTGGAACTTCAGCTATGGGTGCTCTTGCTGAACTTGTCAATGTGGTTGAGTTTGAACATAAGAAGCCATGCTCATAGCTTCAGAGAAAATTTATGACTTTACTAGTGGATTTCTAAAAGTGGGATAAAAGTTGATATTGTTGTCTCCGAAGTGTTAACTGAGTGATTAGAACTTAAATTTGTAACATAGAAGACAAAATCTAAATTCCACTTAGGATTGTTGTAAAATGTAATATCAATCAAATTATAAAAAAAATAGAAAAGTCTATTGCCAGACTTACAATTTTCTCTCAATTCGTCGTTCTATCAACTATAGTACTCATATTTATAATTAAATTAGGCAATTTCTCTTCCCCCTTATGGGGTGCACCTTTAAAATTTTAAAAATGGCCATGAGTTATTTAGAAGATGAATCTCTGAACGCACCAAATATCTTTTTTAGGCAAATTTTAGTTCGGAGATGCATTTATGAACAAATACAAGGATATAGAAGATTTTTTTTACCACTCAATGATATTTCCAGAGATGTATCTCCGAAAAAGTCCACCGAAAATTTTAGCATATGACCACTTGCATGATCATCTTCTTCACTTTTCAAGAATACATAACACCTCCATAACCAAAAAACCTTCGGAAAAAAAAATCTCATTATCAATCAACTTTTCGATTCAAAATGAGATTTTGGACATGTTTGTTTTGACTTTTTTTAAAATGATTTTTATAATGTTACATAATGTAAACAAAAAATTATAAAGAAACTTTTCATAAATGTTTCAAACGAAATGTGGTTTGAATAGTTATTCTTAAAATATTATTTTAGGTATTTTATCATTTTATTGATAAAAAATTGGATATCAAAATTTTAAAAAATCACTTAATTTTGAAGCTATTTCAAATAGATTTTCATAAAAATTATATTTTTAAATACAACTTTTGAAAAAAATTACAATTTTGACTATGTTTTGATCTTCAATAATGTATGTTTATATTATATGATATTAATATAAGTGTTTCAATTAAAAAAAAAGAATATAAAAAAACTTGTAATATTTTGAAAAATGATTTTTTAAAATTTATTTTAAAAAATATAAAAAAAATCTATTTTTTCAAAGCTGAAACAAACATGCTCTTTGTGCATTCTAACACACCAAAAGAAGCATCATAAGCATCAAATGTCTATATTTTGTTAGGTTTATTAGAAATTAGGGTGTCTAATTCCAGCCCCATCAATCAAGTGGACGACACATTCAACAATTGAGGCAGAAACTTGGTCGAAGCAATTTACGGAAATGATGATAGGGTAACCAAGTTGATAAGCTTGAAAGAAAATCAAATAAGGAAGCATCGAAGGCGGAACCAACTATAAATTTATGTGGTTCTAGATCTTTTGATGAATTTGTTATGGCACGTGTTGAATGACTAGCTACAATAATTTTGACATTTATCGTTTACTTTTCAGTAAGGGTAGTAAAACGGGTCGTGGCTCGCGCACTTGCCAAAAAATGACAGAATGAGTTTGAAGTTTGGTCCGCCGCCCACCAAAGTTCGCCAGGAAAAATTGGCCGCCCGCCATAGCCCGCCCTGCCTATTCGTTCAGGCCGTTCCGCCTCAAACTCTCCCTTTTTTAGTCAATCATGATAATTCCAATTCTTGATGATTTTATTTTATACATTTATTTGTGAATATATATACAATATTTTTTAAGTAAAATTTGTTTAAAAGATACTTTATAAAAAATTCATTTAAAAAATAAGTAAAAAATTTAATTGAAAGATAAAAAAAACTATTAGTCTATGAAAAAACTACAATAAATAAATAAAATAAGCGGGCAAGTTCGTCGTCCGCTACTATGGCAGAGCGGGCTTGATTTTTATGTCCATTTTTACTTTGCAGGCTTGCCCGTTCCACTCCTTTTTGGGCGGGCATAAGGCGAGAGGGGCGGGGCGGGGCGGAGTTGGCGGCTCATTTTACCACCACTCTACGTGTAAGTATGGTGGAAATAGGCCAGATCGGCTTATAGGATCTATAGGCTAGCCTATTTAAGGTAAGGTTAGGCCGGACCTATTTAATAAAAATGTCAGGCTTATTAGAAAAGCTTATGATGTCTTATAGGCTGACTTATATTTTCATATATATTAAAAATAGTCAAAATATGATGGTCTATATATGTATATATTAGAAAAAAAAGACTAAATAGATTGACCTATATATGCATATATATTAGAAAAAATTGTTAAATAGGTTGACCTATATAAGCGTATATAGGCCGACCTATAAGAATTCTTAAGTAATATGAATTAATTGAACACCTTAATGAGAAACTAACTTTTAAATAGACTTTCAGGCTAGATCAGACTTTTAAAAATGTTGGGTCAAGCCGAAAAAAGAGTTTATAGTAGACCATAGGTCAGACTCAAGACTTATAAGTTTATCGTAGGCCAGACTCAAGTCTTCTAAAATCTAACTTAGCCTATTTCCACCTCTACGTGTAAGTCTTTTTTCATGGGTAAAATTTTAACAAGAAAAATAAAATTGTAGAGCATTTGATGTATCTTCTTTTAATGAATAAATAAATGAATGAATATATATATATATATATATATATATATATATATATATATATATATATATATATATATATATATATATATATATATATATATATATATATATACACCCATGAATTTCTTACATACTACATGAATTTTCATTTTTGCCTCCAACTTTCTTAGATGGATCTCTAGAAGCACGCTATATTTTGAAAAAAAATTGATTTCTTCCGTAGATGCATCTATGGAAGCGTACAAAATCAAAGAAATCATATTTAAACACACTTTTTTTCAATTTAAAAATAGTTCCGCAGATGCATCTACGAAAGATGGTAAAAACAGAGTGTTCCGTAGATGCATCTACAGAACAGCCTGCTATTTTTTTAATTCATTTCATTTTCATTTAAAAACACCATTTTTTAAACACATATTTTTTAATTCACAAATACATATAAAGACAATAATAAGTAGACCAATAAAAATATAATATATAAATAATGTCGGTCAAACACATAATCCAAATACATAGTCGAGTACATCATCAAATACATAAACAAATCAAATATAAATACATCATCCAAAAAGAACTATTCAGTATGCCGGGTAGCATCCTGCGTACCATCCTGCCCATGTCCTCCACCTCCGTCTCCGCCTCCGAGTCCACTAAGTGCTCTGTTGGCTCTACCCCTGGTGTCAAGTGTTCCACGGGTCCTGACTCGATGTCGACGGTACAAAAATGTAATCTCTGCCAGCCTGATCATATCCCCTCAGAGAATAAACCCTCTATAATGACTCCGAGGCCCCTGTCAGCTATCTGATGAGATAGAGGAAGAAGATCCTGAGTGTGGTCCAACTGAGCCTGATGCACACGGAGAATCTCCTCGTGGGCTGGTTTGGGCGGACCTCCAACGGCAGCTGGAAGCATGTAAGAGTGTGAGACTCTGTAGTACCAAGAGATTTATCCCTCGACACAGCTCCAGTCATGCTCTGATGGCGTCGCCCGTGCCTCCTCAGGGACCATGTCATGCTCCTAGTCTGAAAAGACCTCCTCTAACTGCATGTAGGTATTGGTGATAGGAACAGAGACAGTAGCATCGCAAGGTATCGTCTGCTCATATCCAAACTGCCGCATGACGTGCTCCGGGAGATAACGTACAACAATGGTCGAGCTGGCGGCAAACCATCTGGAATACAGAGCTATCTCGTCAAATGGAACCATCTCCCGGTGCTCAGCATATGAGTCATACCTGATGTCCTCGGCAGTCATGCGGTCAAGACTGTGCATGTATGGATCCGGCACCTGGTTCCCTCTACGGGGGGTGAAACGACTGGCACGCGGCATGACCTCTGTGTAGGTGGACACCTCTTCCCAGCCAATAATGTCTAGGAAGTGCTGTAGTATCCAAGCCTGAAACAACAAAGCACAGTTATTTTAAAGTACTATAAAAATATTTAAAAAAGTAGAAGAGTATAAGATTGTTACCACTAAAAGTGTACAACTGCCTGCCACCGTCCTTGCCTTCCACAGGCATCCCTCTCCCAGTCTGTAGTAACTGTACGCTAGTACAGCCGCTCTCTAGTTGTACTCATGGATACATGTTATATTTGATAAGTACGCAAGGTATACGACGTCTGTGTACGACGAGCTAGTGTCCACAAAGACTTGGGTGCCTATCAAATATATGAAGTAACACCTCAACGCTCGCTCTCTATGCGTAGCCTACTCCAATTCGTCTCCCTCAGCCTGGTGTGCCGCAGTGAGCTCCACATCGTACTGTCTCTGAAGGAAGATAAACCTGACATGGCCCCCCGAGTCCTCTCCACCTCCTCAAGGGCCTCATCAAGATTAGCCCCTAGCTCAACAATCAGCATCTCCTGAGCTTCCGCCTTCGTCATCCTACCGTGACGAAAGAGGGTACCTCTAATAGATAGATGAAGCAGACATGCCACATCATATAGGGTGATAGTAATCTCACCGTGGGGTAGATGGAAGGAGGAGGTCTCTGGATTCCATCTCTCTGCAAAGGCCGCAAGCATACCATTATGTATAGTATGGTAGCCAAGCGTACAGAGGTCCTTCAAGCCTGAAGCTGCTAGTACCTCCTGAAACCATGGCTGGTCAGGCTGCGCGAGATCCCTTATCTTCCTCCCATGATTGTAGAACCTCTAGGGATCCCTGCTTTGAAATTTTATAAAAAATTTAAACGGTCAGTAATAATCATGGTGAGAGCTGAAGAAAATAAATATGTAACGGTCAAATAAAACTTACATCTTCATCCCATATACATTTTGCAGCATGATCAACATATCCAGTAAGCAGAGAGGCGTCTACGGGCCCACCGGGGTACCAAACGGGCTCTAGCGCAGGCACTGGCCCCCGCACCGGATCATCCTCGTGTACCTCCGGAGGTAGCCCGACAGAAGAAGTACTTCCCCGATGAAGTCTGCGTGAGGGTGGTGGTAACTCTGACGTAGAAGTATCCTCAGGATCATCCCGAGGTCTCCGTGATGGAGTAGTAGACGTAGATGGAGTGGGTCTGGCTAATGTAGGTGAACGAATGGGTTCGGCTGGAGCGGGTGATGGAGTGGGCCTGGCTGATGCAGGTGAAGGAATGGGCCCGACTGAAGCGGGTGTGTCAGATGTAGAAGGTGGGTCAGGTACAACCGCAACTCCATCGGTCACCTGAGATACTGTACGCAACGTTCGTTCTTGCCGAACGAATGCGTGCTGTGATGTCCTACCATGGATGTCTCTGTCCGGACTGTGAGTCATGATGTCTGCATTATTATACAAAAATGATCGAGTTAGAAATTGCGTATTTATAAATAAACATAAAAATAAAAACAGGAAAATACTCTTCCGTAGATGCATATACGGAAGCACCATGTTTACAGAAACTCTGGGTTCTTCCGTAGATGGATCTACGGAAGTACCTTTGTTTCAAAAACATTGGGTGTTTCCGTAGATGAATCTACGAAAGTGCCCTAACGCACAGCTCTTCCGTAGATCCATCTACGGAAGCTACTGAAAGCAGAGAACGTAACAATGGCGTCTTCTCCACTGGTCAATCATCCAAAAACACAATTTTTTTGTCTTGATTGTCCGTTTAAACCTAAAACATTACCTACATTGTCTATAAACACTATTTCTAAACCTATCCAATCAATTATACACCTAAATATCAAATTCTAGTTCGATTTCACAACTACTTTAAAATAACTCGAAATATCGAAAACTTACAGATTAAATAGATATTTGAAGTTGATGGAATGCGTTGGAAGTTGATGTTGACAATGTGGGTCGAACTCGAGCGAAAGAAATGCACTGTAGGAGATGTTTGTTTTTTAGGGTTGAGAGAGTTTATGTTTGAAGAAGAGAAAACTGAAGAATGAGGAGGGGAAGGGTGTGACGTAAAGTAACATCAAACTCTTTCGTAGATGGATCCACGGAATGCGCCGTAGGTGCATCTACGGAACAAAGTAAACTTAAACAAAAAAAGGTACTTCTGGAGATCCATCTACGAAAACATGAAGGCAAATTTGTCAATTCGGGGTGGTGCGTCTAAATGCTATGGGGTGGGGTGAGAAATTTTCTAAAATAGTATTATAAAAATTAGCATAATAATCAGAATAAAATATTTTGCATTTAACTCTAAAATCCGATTAAGAAAAACTTGTTTAATATTATAAAAAACTCATTTTTTTAATTTAGAATACATCTCCATTAAACTCAGAATAAAATTATCAAGAAAAAACAATATTTTATTTTATTCTTGACTCAAGAAAAAAAAAAATCTTTTTTATAAGAAAAGCAAAAGGGTCCAATGAAGAGTGAAAAGTATATATATAAAAACAAATAGCTTACAATTAGCAACAAAAGCAAAAAATCGGTGTAAGTAATGAGATGAGACTGAGAATGGACGAAAGAAGGCATGGAGGGTGCAGACGGCGCATAGTAGCAACCAAAAGCGACACTACCAACGGTGACAAAAACCCCAACATCAACACCAACAGCGTCATCAAGAAGCTTCAATCCCGCGAGGTTTCTTCCAAACCTCACCGTGCTTTTGTTGCTGCTACTGCTCCACATAGGTTCCAGAACATGCGTTTGACTCATCAGTTTGATACTCATGACTCCAAAGACCGGTCTTCTCCTAAGCCTTTCTTGCCGTTCTTGATGAAGAGGACTAAGATTGTGGAGATCGTTGCTGCTAAGAATGTTGTGTTTGGTTTGGCTCATTCTGGGCTTTGTGCCGCTTTTAGTAGAGGCGAGTTTCCTTTTTTGCCCTTTTGGTTTTTTTTTTTGTTGGGGATTTTCATGATGGTAGAAACACTAGGACTATTAATCTTATGCTTGTATTGTATGTATGATTTGCTATTACTCATTTACCATATATGAGGATTTTTGATTTTATTATTTAGGCTTAATAATTCTAGGTTATCGAATTTGGATTCGATTCTCTGTAGTCGGTGGCGGCGTGGATATCGATTTTTGGATGGGGTGGATATCGGTTTTTAGATGATGTGGGTATTGATTTTTAGATGAAGGTTATCCGGTTAGTATAGCTATATGTATTTTATAGCTGATTTGGTGAAGTCGAAATACTACCAAGCTGATTTTGTTGTTTGATCTTCGCAAAATTCCTTGACTGAAAAATTTTCTTGTAGGGAATTTGGATATGTTGTTGTTCATGGTCTACATATTAGTCATTGCCATTTGCATAGAAACTAGTGTTGTTAAATATTGGTCATGGTGGATATTGTTAGTTGGTTTAATGTTAATGTTCTCCGCCATGGCCAAATATGTACTGGATGGAGGTGCCATATATCGGGCATTATTGTGGGATTTTGGCTCTCTGTCTTCTGTCATCGATAACACTGATGGAAACTATGATTTGTTTATCTTTTTGTTTTTGTATATGAATTGCAATGATTTGTTTATCTTTTTCTTTTTGTATATGAATTGCAATTGCTCATTATGGTAAAAGTTGATCCATGTAGCCGACCCCACTTAGTGAGATAAGATTTGGTTGTTGATGTTGTTGTTGTTGTTGTTGTTGTTGTTGTTGTAATGTCATGTGCCAGTGCTGTGTTAGTGTGGACACCGGACACATCTTCAATCATAAGTGTCATGCTTAAGACTCATTTGTATAGAAATTATGACTTTCGATTCCATTCCCATATGTTGATCATTGTCTTAGCCATGTTTCTAGGGAATCCATGCCTTTTGATTTTTTATATATGAATTGTCATTGCTTATTACTAGTTTATTAGTCCTTATCAAATCAAATTTGTATGCAAATTATTTACTTTTATGTCGTGTATGGTTTATCATTTATTTTAAATTTGGTTCACCAAGAATGGTTGAAATCTCGCATTCCTAACAAGAACTTAATCATTGGTGTGTTTTATCCATTCAGAAACAAATGAGAGGATTTGCTTTATGAATGTTAGCCCTGACGAAGTCATCCGCAGTCTCTTCTACAACAAGAACAACGAATCACTTATTACAGTGTCTGTTTATGCTTCTGAGAATTTCAGTTCTCTGAAATGCAGATCTACAAGGATTGAGTGCGTGCATTTTGTGGCTGCACATTCATATTTTTCCTTTCTCTGTGTATGTTACTTATGTATTTATTCATTTCTGTTCCTAGATACATAAAGAGGGCTGAGCCAGATGCTGGTTTTCCTCTTTTCCAGTCCGAGTCTTTAAAGTGGCCTGGATTTGTGGAATTTGATGATGTTAATGCTAAGGTTCTTACATACTCTGCGCAAGATAGGTACTTTCCTTCACTCTTCCTCTTTCAATTCCACTTCTACCATACATGTTTTCCAACTGTTATTCTATCTTACTCGCTTTTGTCCAATGGTAACAGTATATACAAGATCTTTGACCTTAAAAACTACACTATGCTATACTCAATTTCAGATAGGAATGTTCAAGAGATCAAGATCAGGTACTTTCTCTTTTTTGGATTAACTTTCAGCTTCACAGTTCCAGTATCTGCAGAAACCTCATTTTAATAAATAAATTATTTTAAGTTGTGAGCATAATCATTCCGTACTCTGCATTGCACCTGCACACACATCACATCGAAAAAGAAATTCTTCGAGAAGTTGAGGTGCTGCTTGAGTAGGTCATGGATGGATTTCCGATTAGTGAATGTGACAAAAGGTTTTTCATGTTAAATGATTTTGAGCAGGTTTTGTTGAGAAAGAAAACTGGCTGGAGACAAAAGACTCTGGGAAATAGGCTAAGGTTGAGAATTGGTTATGCATACATTTTGTGCATTCAATAGTTATACTACTATTTTTCTCGTTCCAATTTTTTTCTCTCTCTTTCTTTTGTACCAAATGACATCATAATACTTCTATTTCTTACATATTTCTCGCCGTTTTCTCTTTTCTCACTTGCTTCCTCATCCATTCTCTCTTCTTACATCATTCTCTCAACCAATCAAAGCCTAAGGATTTGTTTAATGAGAAAATTTATCTAGACTTCTCTTTGAAATTTTAGTGGACTAAAACTTTGGAAAAGGCTTCTTTCCTTGAAAAACCATTTGAAGAAGAGGAAATACCGCTGAATGTTTGGGGTATGTGTATATATAAGGAGTTAAGGTAAAAAAATCTTGTGCATTATTAGAATTTTAAGAAACCTTGTGATAGGGTCTGCTGGGGTTTGATTGATTAGCTTTTAAAAGGGGTTACTATTAGAAGTTGCATTTCAGGATTTATTGTGCGGCACCAATTCGTAGTTTTCAATGGAGTGCCAAAACTTGATTTCATAATTGTAGATTTGATGGGTAAAGGAGATTCTTTATCTCAGGTTTTGTGGCTGGACGTCCTTAGTTGTCTTATTTCTAGAGTAATAGCAATTAGCAAGCAGGTCTATTAGAGCATCCATGATGACCTCATAAGGACTTGCAGTCTCGCATTTGTGGTTTGATCATGGCACCAATATGATGTGGATTATGTTGTAATTAAGATTTTTATGCTTTCCTCTGGGTTTATTGTTAATATGTTCAAAAGTAGTAGGAACTGTATTAGTTAATGAGTTGGGAGGTCTGTAGTTGCTTTAAGAAGGAAGAAGGATTTAGTTTGGAAGTTGACAATATGGTCCTTAAGAACATTCCTCCAGCAGATAACTAGCTTTGATATTTTCCTTGGAACCTCATTTCCTTTAGCACCGGACTGTTAAATAGCAAAATTTGAATAAACCGCTATTTTCTGTTATCCTCAATTGACAACTCTAGCACTGCTTTAGCATTAGGTTCTTAGGACTAAGTATCTGTTGACCTAAATGGGGGGATGCAAATAAAGAACCCAAGCTTCTCATTTAGTTTATGGAAACTTATCTCACATCTTATACTACTGCAGTGCTTAGTCACTGCTTTCCTAAAATATAGACAGTGGTTCTCATTTAATCTTTTGGAAGATTTTCTTCTTTGGTTTTTGCTCAACTTTATCACATGAATCCCCCATTTGCCCTTAAAATCTAAAACATTGTAGGGGTATTTTTGAGTTTTGCACGTGAACTCTTGGGTATCCAGGATTGACTACATACAATTTTTTGTAATTCCCAACTCTCTCAATGAGTTTATTATCATCTAGATCTTGTGTCTCTTGGTCTCTTGATCCTTCTAGGCTGTCTTCTTGATCCTTGAAAAACAATTCTTGTGTTTGGATGTAATTGTTTAATAGAGTTGATATCAATGAGCTGCTATACGTTTGTGGGCATTGGGCAACACAACACTCCTGATGTGTGTTATGTTTGGTCATAACATAGGATCCTTCTATAATTTTTTTTATCCAATTAACTTGTTTAGCATTTTTGAAGAAGTGGGCCGTAGGTCCTTGGACCAATTTTTTGTTAACTACTGTAACTGATTTTAACTGAACCAAAAAGCTATTTTAGTAGCAATTTGTGATCCATGTTACACTTGGGTGCATTTGGTTGGAGCTTGATGCTCTCATCTTTAAGAAGAAGATTTGGTTTATACTTATGTAAAACACGTGTTCTTTACATGGAGATTTATTTTCTTCTATCTGTTGTTTTGTATTTTATTGAGTAGAATCTCTTATCTTCAATTGCATTTGAAATCTTCTTTTTTTCTGTTTTCATTGCTTTCTTCTTTTGTTACTTGAGCTCTTCTCAAATACATGTTTTGTTGCAGTCCTGGCATCATGTTATTAATACTCAATAGAGCAAGTGGTCACATTCCACTCAAGATTATATCGATTGAGGACGGCACAGTTCTCAAAGCATTCAATCATCTACTTCATCGGAATAAAAAGGTGGACTTCATAGAGCAATTCAATGAAAAGCTTCTAGTCAAGCAGGAAAATGAGAACCTTCAGATTCTTGATGTAAGGCTTCATTATCTTTTTTTTTTTTCCTAATGTCTCTTTCAAAATGATTTTCAAGTTTGTTTGTGTAATATTTTTTATTTTTTGTAGGTACGAAGTTCTGAGCTGATGGAGGTAAATAAAACTCAGTTCATGACTCCATCAGCATTTATCTTTTTATACGAGAATCAGTTATTCCTCACTTTCAGAAATCGAACAGTTTCTGTTTGGAACTTCCGCGGTGAACTTGTTACATCATTCGAGGATCATCTGTTATGGCATCCAGACTGCAACACAAACAACATATACATAACAAGTGATCAGGACCTAATTATCTCTTACTGCAAGGCTGACTCTGAAGATCAATGGATGGAACCCAATGGTGATTGTCGAGATTTCATTAATATTTGATTTCTTAATGCAGTAATCATAAATAGCTTTTAATTTTCATTGTAATTTATTTCTTGATGCAGCTGGTTCCATCAATGTGAGCCACATCTTGACGGGGAAATGTGTGGCCAAAATTAATGCTGCGAATTGCAGCACGAAGGTGGACGATTGCAATAATACTTGCAGCTGCAAACACACTGATTCATCCCAAATAACAAGCTCAGTTGCAGAGGCTTTGGAGGACATAACTGCCCTATTTTATGATGAAGACCGGAATGAGATCTATACTGGTAACAGACATGGTCTTGTTCATGTATGGTCCAACTAATGAAGAAAAAGAAAAAAGATTTTTTTGTTTCTTCTCTGGCTTCATGGACCGAGGAAAAGAACCCTCATGCTCGGGTTTGTACCTTCGCTGATTGTGTAACTTCTGCAGTGGATCAATGTGTCTACTGACTAAACTACCTCCGCATTGTAAGATCATTTGTCATGGGATTGTCATCTAGAATCCTGAAGTTTGTTTAGTCAGTTATAGAGTGATTTTGTTGAGGGAAGTTTTTTAATCTTATGCATGCTTTTCTTTTGCTCTTAGGTCTTTTAGAGATTTGGATTTGTAGATAGTTTATGTATAGTGCTGCAGACTAGACATCATACTTGTATTATATTATTACTTGTGAAGTTATTTTGGGTGGAGATGTAATCTCCGATTCACCCTGTGGTTATGGTTAGTTCGTTGTTGTTCCCAAAATGAACCTAAATTCAGATTTACATGCCCCCCCAAGCATATTCCTGGAATAAATTCAGATTTCATGTTATTGTTTGGTCATTAACCCAACTACGATGGTAATAGAATTAAAGATTAGAGAAAATGCAAGACGGGGTCTAGAAAGAGCATACTTCCAACACGGTGATGGTGTAGAGAAAGAAATTTAGAAATTGGAGGGAGCAAACTTTATTGGAAGTAAAATATCCAACCTAGATGATTAATGTGGTGATGGTAAAGAAGGCTTCGGGAAACAAAAGTTTGCCTTAGACCATGTGCAATGGGTGTGTTTATTTAAACTCAACATGGCAAAATCATGTGCAATGGGTGTTTAGAGTAGTGTTGAGTGTGTGTTGGAGGAGAGAGATGTTGAGAAAACTCAACACAATGTACACTGACGCAGGGGCGCACGTGGCTGGGCTTGATTAGCTGGCCAGATTTTTATCCATTTAATACTTTGAACTCAATTAATTCGTTGCAAATTAATTTTTTTTAATTTTTTTTTTTAACAAAATTCATGATTTTTTTTCTCTATAAATAGAGACTTGGTTCATTTGATTTGGACACAGAAAAAAAAACAAGTTTTTCACTATCTTAATCTTATTATTATCTTTCTATTAGTGTTTATTTTGAAGTTAAGTGTCTTTTTTTTTTTAGTGAAATGGATCCCAATAATCATTTTAACACTCAAAATTCTGTGTTGTAGTTTAAATTAATTTAAGATGATTTGTATCGTATCCAATTATTTAAATAAATTTTGTTTTTATTACAAAAAATTAAAAAATAAATTATTAAGTATTTATTATTTTAATTTAATTTTAATCGATAATTGTAATTTTATGTAATCATAAAAAGAAAAATAAAATTTAAATAAGAATATGAAAATAAAAAGTGGTGGGGTAGGGTGTTGAGTGAAAAACCATTGGAGAGGGTAAAAGTTAAATGGGTGTTGAGTTATTAGGTGGAAGAAAGAAAAAATGATGTGAAGTGTTGAGAGTTAAAAAAGTGGGTGTTGAGTGTTGAAACCATTGTACATAGTCTTAGGGACGCCTATTCACTACCTAGAATATATTAGTTGGATGACATTGCATCACATTGTGGCCTCATCGGTTTTATGGATACTTATTCGAGCTATAATCAAATTTTCTGCACCTAAAACATGAGGATAAAACTTTTACTATGAAGTTATGCAGTGTGGTTTAACAATATGGGATTCACCTATTATCGGTTGATGTATAAAGTTTTCAAAAGTGAGATAGGCAAAAAAATCGAGGTGTATGTACACAATATGATGGTAAAATAGGTCGAAGACGATAAACACTAAAAAAGCCTTAGTAAGGTGTTCAACCTATTGAGGAAGTATGATATTTAGTTGAACATTGAAAAATATTCATTCAGGGTGAAGTCTGATTTTTTTTTTTTTTAGGTTTCTTGCTAACTAGGAGATAAATAGAGGTTAATCCAAAAAGTGTGCAACCAATATGGAAATGAAAAGTCAAACCAGTAAAAATGAGGTGCATAAGCTAGCATGACGAGTTGCTTCACTTACAAGATTTTTGTTATGTTCCCAAAAAAATAAAGGGTTAATACCACTTTTCACCCCTGTAGTATATGCAAAAATCGCTTTATCCCATTGGTAATTTTTTTTTTAGTTTTTCCCTGTAAAGGAGGATAAAATGGTGAACTTAACTTATTTCTTCATCATGGTGAACTACTAAGTTTACCATTAATTTAATAATAAATAAATTTAATGGTTGTGATTGATTATAAGCAACCTACCATACAAGTAATATCTAAAAAATCAAATATTTACATTTATATCCTATAATATATTTTTAACTAGACTCTAATAATTATCACAAATTACAATTAAAGCTATAACTTTATTAATTAAAATTTTATATATAAATAAAATGTAATATTTTTAAATAAAATATATATAAATAATAGTGGAAACTAGGAAATATGCGGCAAGTGTTGTTAATATTGGACCATTTCACTCCTTCAATGGAATTCTTCTATTTCTTATTATATAATTTCTTTTTAATTAATTAAAAATATTAAAAAAATTTCTACACAGAAGACCTTGTTTTCTAATATTACTTTCCTCCTCAACTCCATTTTCTTATTTTTTTCGTTTTTTATTTAATTATTTAATTATATATTATATATGTAATTAATAATAATCATCTAAAGTATGATTGTGATATTCAAATATTTAATGTACCATCTTCTAATATTTTTTTTAACTTTTTAATGTTTTTTGTGTTATGTAAGGCAACTGTATTTTAATGTATTTTATTTTACATTTTTTAAATTTTTATTTACTTAATTTTATTAATTATTTCATAATTCATAAATAAAATATTTATTTAGACCACTAAGTGATTATATTTTTGGGTGTTTATTTAAAAATTATAAAGTAATTAATGTAATATGTTAGTCTTATTGAAGAAAACTTGTTTAACTTACAATAGTAGGTAACTTTTAGTTCACCGTGATGGACCAATAAATATGATTCATCATGTTAACCTTCACCTACTTTTTTGTTTGGATTACCCCTCTAAGCGTGCAAATTTAACACCAAATCTAGGAGGGAAAATCAAACAAAAAATGTTACAGGAGGATAAATTTTAAACTTAGGGGACAAAAGACATAGTATTTTTATATTTCAGGGGTGTTTGAAAAAAAAATTTACAGAGGAGAAAAGCGAATTTCGCCTATATTACATGGGGTTTTTATATATTTAACCCTTTTTAATTTTTTATTTATTAAATTAAAAATTAATTTAATTTATAAAAAATAATTTCATAATTTGAATATAATATATATCATATGATGCAATTGATAAGTATGTATAATACATACAATAATAAATTACTGATATTATTTTTTCTTTTAACAGTATATACCATGTAAATGATAGGCTAAAATTTCGGCATTAAAAGAAGAAGAAAATTGATTATTACCAACAGACTATTAACAATACTAAAGAAACTAGGAACAAACCCGTGTATACGCACGAGTTCTGGTCTGTTAAGCGCATTTGTTTACATAATATATATTTTAAATAGAAGAATAAAAAAATATATTTAGATCAATAATTAATTTTTTTCGTATATTAAAATATTTAAATCAATAATAAATTTTTTTCCCGTATACTATTTTTGGATAAAAAATATTTGGATTATAAAATTCTTTTTCGTATATAAAAATATTCAGATCAATAATATATTTTTCCCTGTATGCAAATATTATTTTTGTTTAGGTATAAAAATATTTAGATCAATAATAGATTTTTTTCCCGTATATCATTTTTGAATCAATTTTTTTAATCATAAAGACCATTTTTTGTATATAAAAATATTCAGATTAATAATACATTTTACACATATTATTTATGTTTAGGTATCATTTACAAAAATAACTGGATCAATACTAAATTTTCGTATATAAAAATATTTAGATCAGTAATAGATTTTTTTCCGTATACCATTTTTTAATCACAAATACAATAAAATAATTAATTTAATATAAAATAAAATTCAGATCAAAGAGAAGACATCAATTTTTTCGTTCCCGTTATTATTAATTAAATGTATTATTATGAAAATACAATAAAATAATTTATTTTTATATAAAATAAATTTTATCAATTATATTTTAAGCTTAAAATTTATATAATAAAATAAAATTCATTTCTTAGAATACACTTTAAAATGTACCGGAATAAAATTCATCAATTATAATCCCGATATATTAATTTTATTCTAATATTCGTGGGAGTAAAATATAATACATTAAAAATTACTTATCAAAACAAAATCAATTATGTTTGAAACATATAATAAAAAAACTACAACAAACTTATATTAAAAAATTAAAAAATAAACTAATAATAAATTAATTTATTACATCATATTAATTACAATAATAAGTTAAAATAACCATATATAATATTGGTTTGCTTAATATAATTCATTACCATTATTGATTTGTTTAGAGAGTGGACAACTAAAATTTGTAAGTGGAATGATTATTCATGAAATGAACTAAGAGTGTGTTTGGATGAGATAATTAGAAATTTTAAAGAAATTTAAAATTCAAAGTAATTCAAATGATTCAATTGAAATCCATTCATTTTAAATTATTTTGTTTGGATGAAGTATTAAGGTAATGCATTGTTAGATTTTTGGGGTCATTTTTTATAACATATAATTTTTTTATCAAATTAAAAAATTGAAAAGTAGAGACCAAATTGTAATTTTCAAAATTTTGAAGGACCAAATTGTAAATATTAAAAATTATTAAGGACCAATTTGCAATTTTTTTTAAAAAATTAAGGTGAATTTTGTAATTTTGGAAAATATGAAAACCAATTTGCAAAATTTGAAGAAATAATAGTAACAAATACATTTTATGGAGTATGAAGGAATTTCAAATTCTTTGGTTTTTGGTGTCATTTCAAAATGATTAAATTTAACTTAGATAAAATACTCCATAAATTTCCATCATTTTAACAATTCTTCATTTTTATATCCAAACAATAAATTTTGTGCAAATCATTTTAAATTTCTACAAAACATTACATTACCTAATTAAAATCCTTCATCCAAACACACTCTATATGTTTATACATGTTAAATATGTTATAAATATAGTCAACATGATAGCCTATGAAGAAAGTCACAAATTCACGTGTGTGAAAAAGAGGGCGAATGAATATATTTATATGTGTACAACTGCATAAAAAGGATTTTCTCATAGACTCATCATCAAACACATGGTGACTGACAGTAAAACAAGGATGCAAAATCCTTTTTCAAAGTTTGTCAAAGTTTGATCCAAAATCCTTTTTCAAACAGGCAGCTTCTCGAAACAACAAAACCTTCTTCCAGGTCTCTTCATTATTGTAGGACTTCCAAAGATCTCTCTATTAAGTAACACCAGACGTATCCAATATTAAGAAATCATCATTGTCATCATTATCACACCTCTTGCTTCCATCTGACAATCCGGGCATGTCATTAACTACATCGGAAACATCCACTGCTTTTACTTTACCCTCATCAAACTTTTCCATTATTTCCACATCATCATTTTGTTTGCCCGACTTTCCAATACTAATATGATTCGTCCTACTATCCTGCATCGTTTTGAGGCTGCAACTGGATCAACGGGTGTTGTGGCTGTTTCTGTCGTGATACTCGAAGCCATCGATATAACGTGAGAAGATACAGAGCACTTCGCCTGAAGCAAAACACATAACCCGGATTACTACTAAATTCATAAACCAGAATATGAAAAACCTAGAATCTCAATTGACACTATTAAAGTTAAACCCTACACATCCTAAAATTAAACAAAATCATGGCTCATTCTTGACATAACATAAACCCTAAAATAGAGATTTTACATCCTAAACATTCAGAATCAACCCACATAAATGTAGCTCTCAAATTTTAGTAAACCAGTGTTTTAGAAAACTAGTTAACTTTAAGTGAAGAAGAAGTTATGATTTTTCAAGGAAAACACAAAATCTGCCATTCATCATATTAAGCGAATTATAAAAGGTGTAATCTCTGCACTAACCTTTGAGTTGTCCCAAAACTTTCCAGGTTCAAGATCCATACCTCAAGTCCCATTTTTCCCAAGGTCCAATTCTGCACACTAATCTCACATCAGAAAGACACAATATAAATAAACAATTTTAAATAGGTATTAAATCTCAACATGATACCTTGTTATGTCCCCATGTATAGCAACGCCCTTCAACATCCAATGCTAAATAAGTAGCAGGCTTGACATGTCCCTTTTCTACAGTTGAGGACATGAAATAAGAGGAAACATTATGCATATTGCAGAATGATTAAAAAGAGAAACTTTATATAAAATTGTCCTTCCCATATTGCAGAATGATTAAAAATTATTAAGGTTGGTCTATCATGCTAGTAGTAACTTTATATAGCAAGGACAAGTGGTTCATCATAGCTACTGAATTTACAGTGTCAGGTTAACATCAGTTGTCAAATTCATGTAGCATGCATAAGCTTTATATTAGCCTTGGTGATAAAACTTCATTGCTGCCAATTGATACTTTAATCCTAAATCTTCATTGATGTCAATTGATACTTTAATGTCAAGCTCATTCGTGGATACACGTCTTATTGTAGCTACACTATTCTTCTTGGAGGAAACTGTTGAATTTGTCGCAATCGTCAAATAATCCTCAGAGTAGCATGGAAATACCATGTCATGGCCTCCTTATAACAAAGTAGTTCTTCGTCGTCCACTTCAAAGTATTTGTGAGTAAGTAATTCAAACAAAGGTAGTATGGAAGTAAAACAAGCCAAGGTACGTCTTTAGAAAAAGTCATTTTCAATGTTAACTTAGTTAAATGTTAAATAAATAGCTCATTAACATGTGTGATACAACACTTACAAAATCGTCAATTTCTCTGTCAGTGAAAACATCCAATTGCTCATCCAACGAAAACACAGAAATTTCATTTTCAGAATAAAGAAAACAAATAGGAAATATTTTCAAAATTATGGGGTCATTGGTATAGCTACATCATTTTCACAAAGTAGGTCAACAGCTAAGACACGATGTATCAATGAGGATTCCACAAAACACAAATACCAATTCTACAACTTTCTGAAGCAACCAACTATGCATCCTATTCTACACTGTCTCTACTATGCTACTTTGTGTTGAATGCAGTATAGGGCAAGCAACAAAAGAAAGATTTGGAAATATTGATCCGGGATTTATCGTCCACAGAGATGGTGAGAATGCCATTCAACAGTTTCTATGGTTTTGAGCTCGGGTTTGAATAACAAAAGTATAAGAACGGAAAAGTAAAATATGAACATAGAAAGAATTCATTCTTTGGAAAGATAAGACTTATCAAGCTTTGCATATGATCTACTTCTTACCAACGTAAACTTGTCGACCAGTTATACTCAACCTACGATACTCATCTATGTTATCACGTATCTCTCACATAAGCGTCCATCTCTGGAGCACAAACGAGATCATCTCACAACTAAGGTTATCTCTAACGCAAAGTCGCAAGAACATCCGTATTCTCGCGTCGGCGATCTCTCGCGCGCCACTCAAACACGAAAGCATTAAGAACGGATACCCACAGTGATTGTTAGCTCTAAATCTATCTCTAGAGTTCAGAAACTAACAGATAATCATCCTAGATAAGGATTCAAGAAGTTTATCTCTAAAGCAACCCAAATCCCGAGCACAAAGCAAAAATCTAAGACAACAATCAACATAGATTTGTAAAGCAAGTTTTATATAACGTCATGATCAACAAATATACATGAGTTCAAAGTAAATACATACACAAAACCCAACCAAAGAGAAATACACAAAGAAGAAGAGAAATGAACCGAAAATCTCCCGGTTTGTCAGCTCCGTTCGACGCTCAATCCACCCCCGATCATCCAAATGCAGCCTCCGAAGTTGTTTTCTAACCTAATCTAACCTAGAAATGAAAGTTGATGGAGTTGGGAACAAATACCCCAACCCATAACCTAAAAATTGTGTTTTTGACCCCTTTTAACGAGCTGAAGTTCTGCTATTTCCGCTTAGCGGCCAATTTCCGCTTAGCGGCTGACAGAAAAAATGAAATCTTGTTTTCGCCATAACTTGAGAACCGTAACTCCGAATTGCGCCCGGTTCGAAGCGTTGGAAAGCTTATTCAATGCTCTATCTAATAATGAATGAATGGAAACCAAATTGATGATTTTTATCATCCTCATTTTGAGCCTATAGAAGTCCGCTTGACGGTGGCTAAGCGGGCTTGCACCAAAACTGCGAAATCGAAGCAGTGCCTTTGACACTTTATTCCTCAAGGCTCCAATAAGCATGAATACCTATAAAAATAAAGGAAAAACTATCAAATGGTATAAAAGTATATGAAAATATAACTATTCACAAAATATACGTATTTATACACAAAACGGGGAATTATTCAAATGGTATTAACAAAAGTATCGATAAGTGCCACTATTTACATACACAAAATAAGTACATTTTGGCACTTATCAAACTCTCCCCAACTTGAAACTTTGTTTGTCCTCAAACAATGTCAAATAAATCAAAGAATTGAAAGTAATAAACCAAAGAATTGTGAATCAACAAGTTTAGAAAAACCAAAAACAAATGTATGGCTCACACAAAAACGTATAAACAAAGTAAGTACTTACCACTATCCTACAACAACAACATGTAAACGAAATGAATCCTAAGCACAAAAAGCATACAAAACATTCTAACACAATACATGCTCACATCATGAATCACACCTAGCAAAAATTCATCAATGGATGAAGAACACACAAAGGTGAAGGACTTTTAACACTCATCCAACAATCTTGCAAACAAAAGATTAAATTATGTATTCATCTAAAAATCACATTGAAGATACAAAAGCAAGAATCACAAGGGCTTTTCAAGGTTGTAATGTGGCTTGGTTAACAAACAAGGGATATGTCCTAAGGCTAATCGAAACAAAAACTTGCCTAAACCTAAGGGAGTGATCAATCCACAAAGTTCCAAGCAATGAAATCTCGATTAAACTTACTCCTTAACCACAAGTTTCTCAAATCAATCACCATACTTATTAGCACAATTATTCGCTTCTCTTTTCTTTTTGTTTTTCAAAACTTTTTCACATTTTTTCTTTCTTTTTCTTTTCCTTCCTTTTCAATTTTTTTTTCTTTTTCTTTCTTTTCAACCTCATAGCAACAACCAAATAAGTAGAAACCATTTTCTCCCCAACTTGAATTCAACGACATCATCATGTGAATACTCCCTACTTCTAAGGCAAGGTAAAAATTTAAACAAAAAATCATGGTTGAGGGTTCAAGAAAACAAAGAATCAACCATCCATGCAAAAATGAGAACTAAACACTCAAAGATAAGCATTTAGCAAAAACAACATGGACATTGACAAAAAGGCTCAAAAGGGTTAACAAATGATCACACACTCACAAGGTGAATTGACTATTTGGTTTTGGTGGTTGTGCTCAAAATGAAACAAAATGCCTTGATCCTTTTCATGCTTTCATAAAATCAACATAAACAAAAGATTAAGCATAATAAAATCCAGTTAAAACAAAGATTGTGGCCTCCAGCATATGTGAACAGTGGAAAGCTTCCTCACATTTATGGTTTGGGAACTAAAGTGATTCAATCAACAAGCAAGTAATGCAAAAGAATGAATGGTATGGTAATTGTACAAACGAAAAGTTTCCTAAACATGTTATGCTATAGAAAGCGATAAATGAGTACCTTGAATGATACAACTTCAAAAACAATGTCCTACCATACATTTGCAAGTTGAAACACTCAAGCTTTGGAAAATCACCTCAAAAATCTTTGAATTACCGACAAAATTCGAGTACGAACAACCACAAAAGAATTAGAAAAACAAAACTACTATACACTACTAATTAGCCTTGGTGAGAGTGGGAAAAAGGAGTGAACCAAGTGGAATAGGAACCCCACTGGTACAAAGCAGAAAAACAAAATTCTGCTATGCTCGCTTAGCAGAGCTGAGCTCGCTTAGCGGGCACATCAGAACTCAGAAAAATCAGAATTGCACCAGCTGTTCCAATCACACACCACTTCACCTAAATTCCTCTTAAACAAAAATATAAACAACATTTACAACCGTTGGGGTGCCTCCCAACAAGCGCTTGTTTTACGTCGTTAGCTCGACGCCTTTATTGTTTCGGTGTTTGGAAAGTAGCTTCCTCCCATCATGTCATGGTGACGTCTCACCGTACAAGCCTAAAGAAAGTGTCCTAACCAACCACTCAACAAACGTTACGGGTACAAATATATACAATGATTAAACGAACATAAAGGAAAACACAAGTATACAAATATGTACATGAACAAACACATATATACAAACATGAAACACATTTAACTATTAACATACACAAAGAGAAAAGTTAGTGAATGTTGGATTCACAAGTTGAAAAGTGAAGATTTGCTATTAAAGAGCTCATCCGAGATCAACATGTTTCACCAACATTCACCAATAAAAGTATACTTATATGTAACATATATAAGAAACTATATGGTGAACATAAACAAGTAAACATGTACAAGTAAATATATACACTTGAAACTATACAATATATACGTTATATACAAAGCTCAAAACCACGAAAACTATTGCGATGCAATTCACAACCATCCCCGACAACGGCGCCATTTTGTTGAATGCAGTATAGGGCAAGCAACAAAAGAAAGATTTGGAAATATTGATCCGGGATTTATCGTCCACAGAGATGGTGAGAATGCCATTCAACAGTTTCTATGGTTTTGAGCTCGGGTTTGAATAACAAAAGTATAAGAACGGAAAAGTAAAATATGAACATAGAAAGAATTCATTCTTTGGAAAGATAAGACTTATCAAGCTTTGCATATGATCTACTTCTTACCAACGTAAACTTGTCGACCAGTTATACTCAACCTACGATACTCATCTATGTTATCACGTATCTCTCACATAAGCGTCCATCTCTGGAGCACAAACGAGATCATCTCACAACTAAGGTTATCTCTAACGCAAAGTCGCAAGAACATCCGTATTCTCGCGTCGGCGATCTCTCGCGCGCCACTCAAACACGAAAGCATTAAGAACGGATACCCACAGTGATTGTTAGCTCTAAATCTATCTCTAGAGTTCAGAAACTAACAGATAATCATCCTAGATAAGGATTCAAGAAGTTTATCTCTAAAGCAACCCAAATCCCGAGCACAGAGCAAAAATCTAAGACAACAATCAACATAGATTTGTAAAGCAAGTTTTATATAACGTCATGATCAACAAATATACATGAGTTCAAAGTAAATACATACACAAAACCCAACCAAAGAGAAATACACAAAGAAGAAGAGAAATGAACCGAAAATCTCTCGGTTTGTCAGCTCCGTTCGACGCTCAATCCACCCCCGATCATCCAAATGCAGCCTCCGAAGTTGTTTTCTAACCTAATCTAACCTAGAAATGAAGGTTGATGGAGTTGGGAACAAATACCCCAACCCATAACCTAAAAATTGTGTTTTTGACCCCTTTTAACGAGCTGAAGTTCTGCTATTTCCGCTTAGCGGCCAATTTCCGCTTAGCGGCTGACAGAAAAAATGATATCTTGTTTTCGCCATAACTTGAGAACCGTAACTCCGAATTGCGCCCGGTTCGAAGCGTTGGAAAGCTTATTCAATGCTCTATCTAATAATGAATGAATGGAAACCAAATTGATGATTTTTATCATCCTCATTTTGAGCCTATAGAAGTCCGCTTGACGGTGGCTAAGCGGGCTTGCACCAAAACTGCGAAATCGAAGCAGTGCCTTTGACACTTTATTCCTCAAGGCTCCAATAAGCATGAATACCTATAAAAATAAAGGAAAAACTATCAAATGGTATAAAAGTATATGAAAATATAACTATTCACAAAATATACGTATTTATACACAAAACGGGGAATTATTCAAATGGTATTAACAAAAGTATCGATAAGTGCCACTATTTACATACACAAAATAAGTACATTTTGGCACTTATCACTTTGCGAATTGACGGTCAACATGGCTAACAAAACAATTGATAGTAAGGCGCTTGTTAAGAGAAGCTGCAGGAAACTACATTTAACCCTTGCGAAGTTAAGATATATATTAGATCACAAAAGGAACCATTTGTCAGCTGGCTGAAAGAAGAAAACATGAGAGTGATAGTTAAAAGTAGTGTAGCAGGCTTGGCGATAAGAAATGTTAACTACACAAGTGTCTTCATATTCTGCTGGTGACGTGCACACTTTCGTCAATGGACTGCTAATACAACGGAGCTAACATAAATATCCATTAGCCTAAATTTTAGTCATCCTGAGAGCACCGGAGTCTCCACTGGTTCCACGCCAATCAACTACATAAAGAAAAACAATGTTGAGAGTATATAAAACATGATTGACATGGTATATTATAGATAAGTTCACTTTTCAGTTAAATCATGTCCTAAGTATCCCCAAATATATTCAAACATAAATTTATAGAGGACATAAATTTATAGAGGAAAACCAACTTTTATATTGGAAATTTGCTCCTTGAGATATTTCCCAGTTTCTGTTATGGTTTCACCAGTACCTACCCCATAAATAAATGTGTCAACGTTCCCATCTATGCCTTTCCATATCTTTGGACATGTAGTTTCATAATGTATCTGCAAACGTTACAATAAATATTACTCAAAAAGTCAATAATCCATTATGGCAGTTATAGAACATATGAGTTTATATACCTTGGGATTAGCAGAGTATTCAAATTGCAGAAGTAAGTAGGCATTAGGTGTCTTAGCTAATATCTTTTCTGCTTCCAGAACAACTCATTTCATTCCCTTTGCAGGGTCTATCAAAACCAATTCAGCTCTAAAAGCTAACAGAATAATTCTTCTTTCAATACTCATTGAAGCAGACATCGTAATTATGAGCCTCTAAATTAGCGAGATTCATAGTTAACATACTAACCTCGAATTCTAAAGCACAATTCTGGTTTTTGTACTACAACTTGTTTTCTCTCGCACCATTCTGTTTTTTGTGGATCAGCATGAGAATAAGTAGCTCCATGTTCCATCATTTGTCCTTCCTACAAATTAAAACCAACATATATCAGTCAAATACATTACTCTTCCAAATTCCAAAGCCTTATCACACCCTGAATCAAATGCAATGAAATAAAAGAACTAAACCACCCTAAAGCCACATAAAAATAATGCTATAACCACTTGAATATATAGAGCTGCAAGCAAGAGAAAAACCATGACAAAAAAACACCGACGAAGCTAAGCTCCCAAGCTACTTCGAACCAAAGAGCACCAAACTGCAAAGTAGGAATAATGTGAACTAAATATAAAACAACACTGTCAGAATTCAAAACAAAAACTCAGAATTCATAAACACAAATTCATTTTTACAAAATGATTATTCAACAAAATGTTAACCTGTTAGAAAATCAAATAACAAAGTCAGAAATCAAAACAACAAAATGATTTTTCAAAACCCTAAATAGAAGAACAATATACATGGTTATTCAAAATCATAATTAGAAAAACCTAACAATAAAACCCTTAAAATAGAATCAAAACCACAAACTCTAAACTCTTGCAAACGAAAGTAGGAGAACAATGGTAGATCGAATCAAAACCACTGAACAACCTGGAATCTCGCCGAAATCAATATCACCGTCATTTTTTCACCAGTTGTGATGTGGATTTGATTTTACTTGGAAAATGAAGAAGAAGGTGGATTTTTGTTTCAGCTCCAACCACCATCACCCCACGAAAATGCAGATTTGCCACCGAAATGCAAAGAGATGATAGATTCAGAGAGAAGATGATGAAGAAAGTTGAAAGAATGAAGATGAAATGCAGGTAAGTTGGAGGTGGAGTTCAACAGTCACAAGAGAGAGAGAGAGAGAGAGAGAGAGAGAGGAATAGGAAGAGCCGGTTTTGATGAAAGAGAAAGAGGTGGCGTGAAAGAGCATTGGAAATGAGAGAGGAAGCGTGAGGGAGAAAGAGAAGTGAGAGAGTTTGTAGAAAATTATGATTTTGGGGAGGCGGGGGGGGGGGAGGGAAAGTTCAAAATTGTACTTTTTGGAGTTCAGTTTTGTCCTAATTGAACTATGTAGTAAGACCAATTGCAAGTTTGTACACATTTCAAAGCAATTATAATTGAGTTCCAACTAAAAGTACAAAATGGTTAGAAAAGTATTTTTTTTAGACACAAAATGCTTTTAAATTGATGAGGTGGAGGACAAAGACAAAAGGTTATTTAGGTGATTTTCATTACAGCTAATTTTCTTATATTATAGATGTTAAGATTAGACAAATTAGTAATAGACATCCTTCCATACAGAGTTGGAGGCAGACTCAGCCACAACCTCAATACATCACAACACCAGAAAATTAACTTACAACCAAATGATGAAAATATAAAACTAACCACTTCTTACTACAAGGTATAGTTTTTATTGTTCCACACACATCTTAAGTCTCTGGAAAATATAATTTCGCAAGTTATAATTAATTAAAATCATAACTATAAGTAGATTAGTTGATCAAATCCACCTTTAAGGAGTTTAAAAAGCAGAAAAAATTTGTCAAAAGAAAATGAACTAATGAAGGGTAGCATGAAAGGTCTTTCAAAATGATATTGGATTTTTCCCTCTAGATTTGGTGTTAAATTTGCACGCTTAAGGGGTGATCCAAACAAAAAAATATTACAGGGGGAAACTAAAAAAATAATATTATCAGGGTGGTAAAGCGAATTTCGCATATATTACAGGAGTGAAAAGTGGTATTAACCTTTTATTATATTATTATTATTATTATTAGTATTTTTTAATAGTGATAGTTGATTATATTATTATTTTTTAATAGTGTTAGTGAAATATTATATAATTATTATTAGTTATTAATGTAAAATTAATTTTAAAAAAATAGAATTAAAATTGATATTAGAATAACTATGAAAATGGCATGTGTCTAGGATTGATGTTAAATTAACTATCAACATGACATGTGTATAGGGTTGCTATCAACATGACATGTGTCTAGGAAGAACCCTATAAACAGCCTTGGAGTGCTTCTCTGAGGGACAATGCATAAATTGACTCACCAAGCTCACAGCAAATGCAATATCTGGTCTCGTATGAGCCAAATAAATCAGCTTTCCCACCAGCTTCTGATACTGATTCTTGTCCACAGGCTCAACACCATCTTCTTTTTCAAGTTTTTGATTCGGATCAATAGGAGTCGCCATTGGTTTACATCCTAGTAAACCGGTATCTTTCAAGAGATCGAGGACATATTTCTTTTGCGAGATAACTATACCTTTTGAGGATCTAGCCACCTCCAATCCTAGGAAATATTTGAGTTGTCCTAGATCCTTGACCTCAAACTGCTTGGATAAGAATTGCTTCAGCGACTCCAAAAAATTAATGAGAAAATCTTTTTGAAAGCTATATTATTTTTACTACGAAGAAATGCTGCTCATTTTTATTAAAATAAAAGCTATTAATAAAAAAATAAAGATTTTATATCAAAAGTAGATTTTACTTTTAAAAAAAAATATTAATACTACTTTTTATTAAAATTAATTGTAATGTAATATCTTATGACCTAACATTTTTCAATCAAAATTAAAAAGATTTATTAGTGAAAGCTATATTATTATTACTATGAAGAAATTTTGCTAATTTTTATTAAAATAAGAGCTATTAATAAAAAAAATAAAGATTTTATATCAAAAGTAGATTTTACTTTTAAAAAAAATATTAATATTATTTTTTATTAAAATTAGTTATAATGTAATATCTTATGACCTAATATTTTTCAATCAAAATTAAAAAGATTTATTAGTGTTAGTTTATTGTATTATTATTATTATTATTATTATTATTATTATTATTATTATTATTATTATTATTATTATTATTATTATTATTATTATTATTATTTTTAAGGGTTGAATATACTTCACCCCCTGCCAATATAGCGAGTTTCGGTTTGGCCCCCTTGAATGTTTTTTTTTACGAAGCGCCCCTTATAAAACCCAAAACCTGGATTTACCACATTTGCTGACTGGGCTTTGACTTTGGATGATGTGGTAAAAAGTTGTATAAATAATTAATTGAATTATATTTAACCACTAATACAAAATAGTTTCCACCACCACCACCACCACCTTCACCATAACCACCACCACCACCACCACCACCTTCACCATAAACATCATGCTTAAAAGATCTTCGACCATATATTTCATTTATGACCTTAGTCCATACCATATGGTCCTAGGAAATATTTATTGCTCTTAAGATTCAGAACTCTCGCTGCTTCCAGAGCTGCCTGTTAAGATTAATTCCAAGAAAAAAAATTATATGAGAAAAACAGAAGTTAAGAGTTTAGAAATATGAGCACATATCGTATAGTGGCACATACGAGTTCTCGATATTATACTAGTATAATACAAATGCAGCAAACTTCGAAACATAAAAAGCTACGGATACAATATTTGCAAACAGAACATTTGTAACCAAATGGATATGATTATAGAACCTGACAGAAGATGCTAAAACGTAGTTGATTGTCTTGGTAATCGTCTCCTGCAGCAGGACCATAAAGTTTTGTTCCAGTTTTCCCCCACACCTTCATGTTCAGTCATCATTGATTCATCGGTAAGCAAAACAGTGAGTCTATAGATTCAAAAAAAAAAAAGAGAAATACTCTCACCTTTTCAAGAAATATAGGGTGATCTACAAAGACGCGATCAACTCCTCGTTTAAAGCAATGGAAGAAGCAGACTTTTTCTGTTCTATCTCCTACTTTTACCTGTAATAAACAGATTACAATACAACGCATTTAACTATAGTATAGCGCAACGGTATAAAAGGAAAAATAGGTTCAATGAAGATTAAAATGAAAACATCATCTCTCATTTGGCCAAGGATAATATAATATACCTCGATCGATACACTTGTATCCCATGCGTCTTTGTATTGGTCATAGCGCGGAGTGACAGTCATAACTCTGTGTCCATTAGCCTAAACAAGGATTAATTAGAGAAATTCTCGCTCTCACTAGTCACTCGACACCAAATATGTCAACCAACAAGAAAAAGAAAACCATAACAATAAGCTTACTGCTAATGCCGGTGGAAGAAACTCCAAGAACATCACCTAAACCACCAGTTTTACTCCACAGAGCAACCTCAGTTCCAACAAAGATCAAATTCATGCCACAAACTATAATACCTTTAGGCCTAACACTCTTTCTCTGAACACCCTTCTTTCTCGATTGCACTCCCTTCGTTTTAATCGGCGTCCTATTTAGTATCTCATCCAACGAGTTCAAAACTCTGAGCCCATTATGAGTATTGGCTTTCCTTATGGAACCAAGTCTCATTGGTCCCATTTTAGACTCACATGAGACAGTTGGTATATTGACATGAGAGGTTCTGGATACTATGTTACTTGAAGCAGTCACTGTTGCCATTTTTGTATACTGAAATACAAATATTCCATTAGTTCTGGATACTATGTCATTTTCGTCGCTAATGATTGGCACACGACCCTTATCTCATGCTACATGAAATCCATGTACCAATCAATTTGGATTCTGTTCTTATGTTGGTCGTTTAATTATTCATGCCTTGTTTGGATCGCTTAATACTTACTGTCCAGGTTTAATACAAAGCATCACATCTTTGTCGGCAAGAACTGCACTAACTGGTATAATTCCTCCACCACGTGCTTTCCCTAGAATGTGAATGAATAAAGAGAGATATATATACAGAATGTATCTTCAAGACTCATTCATATTATGCACATTTTTGCAAGCAAACTATTAATTTATACTCCATGAATGGATCAAACCATACAACGGAAGTAACAATGAAATTCACATGGTCGACGAAAACGTAAAAAATAAGTGATAAGTTTTCAAAACAAAACAAGTTCAACATGTTCTATGCGGTATATCATACAAAGGAACATATTGAGTGTTTCCAGGCTAATCAAATAAGTATTCTCACAAAACATACCCCTGCTTCCCCTTGGATAGGTTCTAAAATAGATGGTGTTGGTTATGGTGAAGGTGGTGGTGGTGGTGGTGTTGGTTATGGTGAAGGTGGTGGTGGTGGTGGTGGTGGGCGTTGTGTTTAAGTTGTAATAGCTGAGATACAACCCTTTTGCCACATCATCCAAAGTCAAAGCTCAGTCAGCAAATGTGGTAAAAGGGTTTGGTAAATCCAGGTTTTGGGTTTTATAAGGGGCGTTTCGTAAAAAAAAAACATTCAAGGGGGCCAAACCGAAACTCGCTATATTGGCAGGGGGTGAAGTATATTAAACCCTAACCGAAACTCGCTATATTGGCAGGGGGTGAAGTATATTAAACCCTATTTTTAATAGTTATAGTTGATTATATATATATTTTTTTTAATAGTGTTAGTGAAATATTATATTATTATTATTAGTTATTAATGTAAAATTAATTTTAAAAAAATAGAATTAAGATTGATATTAGAATAGCTATGAAAATGACATGTGTCTGGGATTGTTTTTAAATTAACTTTTAACATGACATGTGTTTAGGGTTGCTATCAACATGACATGTGTCTAGGGTTACCATTATGACAACCTTAGATTTATAGTAGATTGTTTATTATATGTTTTGACCTTTTTGATAAAATTCACTACCAATTACTATACGATAGTTACACACCAAATACACACATCAGTTTTTTTTCAAATAACACAAAAATAATGATATGTTACATCTTGATTTAACATACCTCCGTGTTCTAGATATGTACAACTGAATTGAGCTAACATCTTACTTGAACTCTCTTATATTCACATTCTCCTTCACAAGTTGACTTCTCTCTAATCAACATGCTACATACTCATCTACGCTATTTCAAAATGCAACAAAACTTAAGTAATTATCAATTTCAAATAATAGGCTCAGTGTGATATTTTGGCATTGTTTTCGAAATTGACATTGAACTCTAATACTAAATTCACCATTGTAACAAAAAACAAACATTTAGCTTTGAGACAAAAAATTCAATTTATTAGAATCAATTTACACTTCATATTACAACAATTTCAATACTTTTTATGACTAACATTTAAGAACAAACTTCATTTATGTCTAAAAAATTGATATTATTTAACTCAAATACAAAGCTTGGCCATACAAAATAGTTCTAACAGTTAATGTAGAAGAGCTTATCTCAAAATGGTTCTGACTTTACTTTGCTTCTGGTTTGGCCTGCTCCTATGGTGTAGCTTGTGGCCATTATGTTCTGCATTAAAATTGGCTCTTGGCTGTTGTTCTACTTTATTTTTGTTTGTAACTTTAGCTCTGCCAAGGATAGTCATTTTGTTGCTGGTGAATTCGTGTTGTTTCTGCAGCATTAGTTTGTACTGGTTAATGGCACCTCTTCTGAAAAACTTTGTACATGTGTTTCACACTCACCTCCTCTAAAAAGATATAGGCTTAATTAGTGCCTAAGTCCTTTAATTTAATTTCAGATTTCACTTTAGTCCCTTATCTAATAAACGTAACATATTAGTTCCTTAACAACAGTTCCGTTAGTTGAATTAGTCCTTACCGTTAAATTTTTTGAAAAAACGTCAACTGCGCCTACGTGGCATGACAACAAGACATTTCTTATTATGCTGAATTAGTATATGTATTAAAAAATGTAATATTTTATTTAAACTGCGGGGGTTTTGGTTTTCGGAGGTTTAAAACCCCCGCAAATTGTTAAAATGTGTAAAAAAATATATAATTCTTCATAGGTATATACTTTGTAGAAGGTAACATCTTATTCATAAGAGCAATGCCTTTTTTTTCTTCTTACATTTGTTGCAGAAAATTTAATAAATACATAGCATTCTTAAAATACATGATATCATACACATCAAAAATACAATATATATATATATATATATATATATATATATATATATATATATATATATATATATATATATATATATATATATATATATATATATATATATATATATATATATATATATATATATATATATATATATATATATATATATATATATATATATATAGGTGGCCCTGAGCACGGGCTCGTGGGGCGGGAGCCCAGGGCCCCATAATTTTAGGGGCACCAAATTTTTTTCTTACCCCTATATTTATTAAAAGAGAATTTTCTATTATAAAAATACTTGTTAGAAATTTTTTTAAAATAATATCAATTACAGAGTTTAGTTAATTTATCCATTAAAATAATATCAATTAATTTATCCATAATTTTAGCAACTACAGAGTTTAATTGAGACACTAAAATTAAAATAATGATATAGAAAATATTTTATATTATTGATCCCAAAATTAAGAGTGAAGCACTACTTGAACTAGCTGAACAAGATAATGATCTCAAAATTAAGAGTGAAGTAGAATCTCTAGCAACTCATGGAATTAGAAACTTGAATTTTTAGTAGCTATGATTATTTAATAGCTGAATCTTGAGTCTGTTGAAGAGTCTTTTCGAAATGATGATTTCTTATATATTGTAGATCAAACAATAGGCTCACTTGATAGAAGATTTAAGCAGTATAGCATATATGAAAATATTTTTTTTGGATTTTTGTTTAGTATTGAAAGACTTAGATCATTAATAATTTTGTTTGAAGAACCAAAACTTATTAGAAAAGTGTTAACAGTTGAATCAAAATTAAGCTATATAATATTGAGTTCTTTAAAGAATTTTAATCGCTTTCCTAATGCATGCATATATTATAGAAGAATATTGACTACTCCTATCAGTGTTGCATTTGCTGAAAGAAGTTTTTCTAAATTAAAATTATTAAAATCTTATTTGAGATCTACTATATCACAAGATAGATTAAATAATCTCGCGTTAATTTCAATTGAAAATAATTTTTTTGAAGAACCTTGATTATGAGCAAATTATTAACGATTTTGCAACAAAAATGCTAAGAGGATGATATTTAAATAATTTTAAAGGCTTGGTTAATTTTTTATAGGAGAAAAGACCGGATCAAGAAGAAGAAGAAGAATAAGTCCCTTTATAGTGGTTTATGTTTTGATGTAGTATAAACATTCATTCAATGATCCATATTTCTATTCTTTTGGACAATGTCAAATGAAAATGTGTTTTTTATCCAATTATTTCTTTTATCTTTATGTTTTTATTGTTAAAAAAATTATAGGGGCACCACTGTTTTGATTCGCCCAAGACACCAAAATTCAAAGGACCGGCCATATATATATATATATATATATATATATATATATATATATATATATATATATATATATATATATATATATATATATATATATATATATATATATATATATATATATATATATATATATATATATATATATATATAATGAATGTATTATTTTTACTTATTAATTTTTTTTTTTAAATTTAGAAGATTTTTTATATTCAAATATATAAGACCCCTGAATTGATTGGGTCTGTCCGACTAATTACCCAAACCATCCTAATATCCAATTTTCATGCTTTTACGTGGAAATTTTTTGGAGTATCTACTAGGGTTGGTTCAAATTGACACGGTCCATAATATAAAAGAACGTAGATGAAAGGAAAAAGTTCAGAATCCTTAAATGTAATGAATCCAGCGACCGTATTCCTCCACAACGATCTCGTCACAGAGGTCCTCTCTGCTCTTCCGGTGAAATCTCTTGTTCGTTTTAAGTGTGTCAGTAAGCATTGGAAAGCCCTTATCTCCGATCATGCCTTCGTGAAGTTGCATCTTAGGAGATCACAAACACGAAATCAATACTTAACATTAGTAACATCGGAAGAGTTTGATCGCCGTATTGTTCCATATCCTATATGCCGTTTACTTGATAACCCCTCATACACCATTTTTGATGATTATCACCATCGTTTGAAATACAGCAGATGTGAAGGTATAGTTGGTTCATGCAATGGTTTAATTCTTTTTTCGGTTATACTTTCCGATTACGACTCTAATATAAAGTCTTATCGTAGAAGTTACTGGCTCTATGTTTGGAACCCAGCCACCCGGAAAACTTCTGAAAGATTTGAATCTTCGGATCTATGTTTCAACTTTGCATTTGGGTGTGATAATTCAAACGACACTTATAAAGTGGTGGCATTCCGTTACCTTGAAGATGAATTGAAAACCGAGGTGAGAGTTGCTAATTTAGGTGATTATGTTTGGAGAAATGTTGAATGTTTCATGAATGTTATTCTTCCGCAAAATTATGTGTATTTGACTGAAACTATTAACTGGTTGGTTATTCACAAGCCTAGGGATGTTGTGGTTGAGTTGTTTGTTATTATTTCATTTGATCTGACAACAGAAACATACAAGGAAATGGATGTTCCTTGTGGTTTAAATCAAGTCTCACGGAAACAGCCGAAGTCCGTTCTTGGTGTGTTGGGGGGCTGCCTTTGTTTTTCTTATTACTACCTAAAGGATTTCATTATATGGCTGATGAAAGATTTTGGAGTTGAAGATTCTTGGACTCAATTCCTTAAAATTAATAATCTAAATCTTCGAATGGATTATAACTATATTAATATACATCCGTGGGTGCCATTGCTTCTATCTGATGATACACTGATACTAACGTGCCGTAATGATTCTCAGGCAATTCTCTATAATTGGAGAAATAATAGAGTAACTCGAACAAACATTATTGCTAGAACCAGCTCTTATTTGGATTGGGCTAGTAGAACCAGCTCTTATTTGGATTGGGAGGATGCCAAATTTTATGTTGAAAGCTTAGTTCCAATTTTCTAATAGCAAGTTTCTCTCAAGTGGTTTACTTGTTTGAGTTTGTATTGTTATATTTATTTTTTTGTAATAATCGACTGAGCGAATTGTGCTTAGGTTAATTTATGGTGAGCATGTGGTCAATATTGAGAAAATCAATAATGTTGAGAATGTTTCTGGATGATATTTTTACTAGTCATCATTGTTGGTTCTTTTTTGATACATTTTGATTCTTATGTTTTTAAAAATAGGCTGGTCAAAGTGAGCATGGTGATACCAGATGCAGCTATGCATTCAGACAGAAAAGATTTTGAAATCAATGCTTGAGAACTTATGTTCATCCTATACAAGCATTTTGGACGTAGCTTTTATAGATTGCAGTTAAATTAGATGTAAATGTTATTTTGACTTTATTCTGAATAAGTTGAGTTGAAGTTATAAATTACAGATGCATTAGGAGTCTAGGTTTAAGACTTTTAATCCAAGGAAGAAAATTATGATTTGGCCCTTGTTTAATGCTATAGATAGAAATTACTCGAATAAACACACAATTGCAAGGAGGTTGTCATTTACTTTTACATGCATTCTCTAAAAATATACGTACTGAAATCGGGAATAAATGAAATGTTGAAGATGACCACCGTGTAGAAGCATCAGATACTCAAGTCAATGTTTAAGTAGAGTGCAGACAACTATTAGATATAACCAACAATTGAGATGAAGGAGCAGATCAGACTAAAGTGTAGTGTGTAGAAGTAAATGTCCACTCGTACGTCACTAAGTTGAGCACTCTTTTGTTGAATTGACTTGTCTTACACTTAATGGTTCTTTCATAGATTAAATTTTAAAATTTAAAATTTTAAAAACAAAGTCGTGATTTTTTTGACAAATTTACAAGAAATTGACTTGATCCAAAATACTTTTTGTTTTTACCATATGTCAAATTTGAACTCAAATTCAAAATTCTACATAAAATTCAAAGATGGGAGTAGATGATATAGTAAATGAAAAAGGTTGTACTACTACTTTTACAAGGTAGTCAAGCACGAGATCTTAAGTAAGATCGGACGGTCTGTGAAAGATCGTAAAAGTAGGATCGTAGCATGGCACTTAAGATCTTACCAAAGGCAAAATGGTAAATTCACATTGACAAAAACATGAAAATTATAATACATAAACAAGATAACTTATAAATCACAACATTCAACTAATTTAATTAATAATTCATAACCATCAATCCCTAATTTAATAAGATGAACACGAAATGGTGATGTTAACAGAGGGAGAAGAATGGCGAAGATGATGGTGAAAAGTTTTTGTTTTTCCGTGGAAGTAGGAAAGTATCGTATGAGGAAGATGCTGCAGCCGTTTTGCGTTTTTAATTTTAGGGTTAGGAAAGACAGAACTTAGGTAAAACAAAAAAAATCGGGTTCACTTAAAAAATCTGACCCGGTTAGAAAGCCTAACAAAACAAGCCCAGCACTATGGTTTTTACGATCTTACTTAAAAGATCTCGATCTTGACTACAAAAGCACATGAAAACGATTTCTGCAAGATCTTAGCACTAAAAGGCAATAAAAGATCGTAAGGTCTTACGATCCTACGACCCGGATCTCGATTTTGACTACCTTGTACTTTTATAGTGGTGAAGATTCTCTATAAAAGATATTGCACTATAGGAGATGACTTTATGTTCTATTCACAAGTAAGATATCGCATCTGCACAAATCTACAGAGCCAAACCTCTAAGCCTCTGTTTGGAAACCCAGTAGGTTACCCCTACCGCACGTCCACTGCCATTTTCAACGTGATTTAGAGAAGCGGCTATACATAGCTTCTAAGAATGCGCGGTAACACCGTAGTTTTTCTCAAAGGGCAAACATAGACTAAGACTCAAGTTCTTAAAAGAACAAAAAAAAGGAATGCATAATACTCCCTAGATCTATAAACAGATCTTATGTTCATCTAATGATAGCTATAAACAGAGAAAAATATCTTATTTTTAAGCATGATTACTAGGTGTCTTGTGGATGGTACTAGATATGAAATGATCATAACCGGGAAACAAAATTGAATAACCTTCCATGTCATGCTGAAAATTTGTTCTCTACTCAAGGGATTTGGGGCTAGTTATAAACCATATACCAACTCAAACTTTAATTAATAGATCAAGGTAAACATTTTGCATTCATTCCGAATAAAACAAAACAGGAAAACAACACTTAAAATCTTAACGGAGAAAAAAGCTTAACAAATCTTGGCTATTGTATAATGCTAAGATAGATACTATCTAGCTCGTTCATATGATTCTTAAGAACATCTATTTCGTGTATGTGATTCTCATAAAGCAAATTTTTTGGCCCTTGTAATTGCAGCATTGATTTTCTTGTTCTCTATTGAAAAAGTCCTGCAATAACTGCTGTACTTTAGGAATCCTTGAAGAGCCCCCAATAAGTACAACATCATCTATACAACTCTTGTCCATCTTAGAGTCAGTAAGACAACTCTCAACTGTCACCATACATTGATTAAAAAAGTCCACATTCATTTCCTCAAACTTTGCACGTGTGATTGATGAAAAGAAGTCAATGCCCTCAAATAGAGCATCTACCTCAACAGTGGTGTCAAAAGAAAAAGAGAGTAACCTTTTCGCCCTCTCGCACTTAGATCTCAACCTCCTTAAGGCTCTCGGGTTTCCACTAATGTCCACTTTGTTTTTCCTATTGAACTCCTCTACAAAGTAGTTCAGCATCCTATTGTCAAAATCTTCTCCACCAAGGTGAGTGTTTCCGAGGGTTGCCTTAACTTCAAATACCTTATCCTTAATTGTTACAAGAGACACATCAAAAGTACCACCACCAAGATCAAACACAAAAATATTTCTCTTGTCAAGGCTATATGCAACCGCTGCTGCAGTGGGCTCACTCGTTATCCGCATAACATCAATGCCAGCAATGGCACCAGCATCTATGGTGGCTTTTCGTTGAGAATCATTGAAATAAGCTGGCACAGTAATGACTGCATTCTTAACCGTTGATTCCAAATATGCCTCTGCATTCTGCCGCATCTTTGTGAGGACCATTGATGAAATTTCCTCAGCACATAGGTGTCTCTCCTGTCCCTTGTACTTGACAACAACCATGGGTTTGTTGTTTACATCAGGAATGACTTTGAAGGGCGACATGTTTATATCTTTTTGAACAACATCATCACTGAATTTCCTTCCAATTAACCTCTTAGCATCTAAAAAGAGAATATTAACAATTATTGGTTAGATTAAAGGCCCGACGAACCAATCAACATGGAGAAAAACATGAACACTTAATTGGTCTCTAAGAGATGAAATGTACAAATTCAACAATACAATAAAAACGGTAAATGTATGAAGGAGCAGAGCAAGAGAATAGAAGTTACCAAAGATAGTGTTTTGTGGGTTGGTTGCAGCTTGATTTTTAGCTGCATCACCAATCAACCTTTGTTTGTCAGTGAAAGCAACACAAGGTGTGGTTCTGTTGCCTTGGTCATTGTGAATAATCTCAACTCTCCCGTGTACATCATGCCACACTGCAACGCTTTGCAGGAATACGTAGTGCCAAGGTCGATTCCTACAGCATGTCCTACATACTTCTTTGGCATCATCTTTAAAGTAAACTATAGAAGCTCAAGAAAAACTCAAGTCAAAAGAGTTTTTTTTTTTGAAACAGCAAAAATATATTACCATTACCCAAAGGCATGAGACATGCCAATATTCCATACAATATAAGAGGTAGGATATTCATCTGTATCTAGATTGCATTCTTTCAAACCGATTTTAGAGATGGAAGTAACAGCTATGCCTCTGTTTCTATTATTGGTTCTATCATTAATGTTTAGTTCAAACGTTTGAAGTGATCCTACTAGATCATCCAACCTCATTTGATTAATGTCTTGAGCTTCTTTAATAGCAGACACTTTCATGTCAAATCTTTTGGGAAGAGACCTGAGCATCTTTCTCACCAGTTTTTATTCAAGTATCTTTTCTCCCAATGCACTAGACGCATTTTCTATCTCCAGGACATTCATGTGAAAGTCATGAATACTTTCATCCTCCTTCATCCTTAGATTCTCAAATTGAGTGGTTAACAACTGAAGTCTTGACATCTTTACTTTAGAGGTGTCTTCATGTGCTGTTTTAAGGATCTCACAAGCATCCTTGGCCACTTCAGAAGTGTTCACCAGTCTAAAGATGTTCTTGTCAATTCCATCGAATATGGCATTCAGAGCCTTAGAATTGGCAAGCGTAAGTTCTTCGTCTTCTTTGTCCCAGTCTACCTCGGGTTTTAACACATTCGTGAGTTGTTTGTCTGCTCCCATAATAACAGGATGTTTCCATCCTTTCAAAACCGCCTTTCAGACCTTGATATTTATAGATTTCAAGAAGGATACCATGCGAGTTTTCCAATAGTCATAATTGCTTCCATCCAGAACAGGTGGTCTGTTCAGAAATCCAACATCCTTGTACATCGTACCAGAAAGTAACCTTCCTAGATCTCACTCAAATGCAGAGCATAGTGCCTGCTCTGATACCAATTGATATTATGGTATCAGATATGTGATGTCGAACGAGATGTACGACACAATATCTGAGCACTTTAATAGTTATGAACAAGTATGATAGCAGCAATAATAATCGTGCAGAAAGTAAAGAACACAGCGATATGTTTACCCAATTCATAACAATCCTTCCTATTCTGGGGGCTATCAAGCCAGGGATGAAATCAATATACGATAGTATCAATTCGAAAGTAAACAGTCCTAGTTTACACTTCTCACTTAATCACTACCCTTCTTACGACTTCTACCTAAGACTCACCTAGGTATGAGGCCCTCCTCAAATCCCCTCAATCACAATCCCCTGTGACAAAATAAAGAACAAAGAAAAACCAGAAGACACTCTTCCAAGACAACCACTCCTCGATGCTTAAAATCTTACGAGGATGAAATACTCTCCTTGCTTAAAAGCTTCAGAGATCAAATAACATTCAACACCTACAGGTTTGTGAATGTACACATATGGAACTCTTAGTGCAGAACTACTTGCACCAAACAAAAACACGTAGCAGAAAAACAAGGATTTGCTCAGCCTTTATAAAAAATGGCAAAGGCTAGTAATCCTGGACACGGGCTTGGGCCAATAGAAAATAGGGTTCAACACACCCAAAGAGCTTGGGAAAAATACGCAACCAAAGCGCACAGTCAGTTAAGCAACTGACAAACCAAACCCTAAAAATAGAAACTGCAACATATAAAGAAAATCTATAATATCAAGACATCTGCTTTGACATCTACGCAGAACATCTTAACAAAATGCTTTGCCAAAATTACTGCCAACACCTAGAACCAACAATTTTCATGGGGTGACATATTGTATGGGTAATGGAAATCTTTTTAGCTCTAGGAATCAAGTCTAAGAAAACTATCTCTCTCATAGGATAAAGTCACTATGTCTACCGGGAAAATATTCATAAATTCATTAACAATATAAATATAAGTTTTGTTGATAGTAGTTTAGATAAGAATTTGAAGTAGGGATGGAAGGCAGACCCAAACTTGCGGGGTCCATTTGCACCCGTGCCTGAGTCAACGGATGAAAATCCGAGTTTACTGGGTTTGGGTGTCATCCGATATTTTGGATGCGGGTTTGGGTAGTGTGAAACCCGCACCCGAATCCACACCCGCTTAGACCTGAAATTACATAAGTGCCCTTAAATATATATAATTCTACGTTGTATTTTAATGTTGCTGTTGTATTTTATGCCCTTAAATGTATTTAATTCTATGGTGTTTTTCCACCCGTTTGGATTGATGAAAAATTTCATTGTTGTTGTATTTTATGTCTCTTGCTGCGGATTCGGGTGAAGAAACCTGGATCCAACAGATGTGGGTGTGGATGGTATTTTACCATCACAGTAGCCTTTAGATTTGGGTTCGAGTTCGGATGATAATTTCGGGTGCGAGTTTGGATAGTACGAAACCTGCACCCGACCTTACTCGTTGTCATCCCTAACTCGAAGGTATACTCAAATTAATATTTACGGTCTCCTCTACTAATTATAATTGACTCAGGATCAACATTGGTTTAAAGGACGAATTGGATGATGATCAAGTGGTTTGTATGTGTGATGCAGATTAATGTTTTTTAAAGGTTTTGATAATGAAGTTGTTGGAATATATAGAAAAATTTTGAACAGTTTTTCATTAAAAATAACCAAACACATCGTAAAAAATCATCAATGAAAATTTAAAGCAAGAGTAGAATTTTTTTTTTGAATAACCAGTTTTTTTTTAAAATTCCAGAAATAACAACTATTTCAAATAAATTACACAAATAGCAACTTTTTTTAAAAAAAATACACGTTGTCGCCAGGGGGGTGGCGATAATACTTAACCCATATAGTTGTCGCCAATGGGCCTGGCGAATGCATGCATAAAATAGGTGTTGTCGCCACCCCCCCCCCCCCCCCCCGGCGACAACACCCCCCCTTCATTTATTTTTTTCAATTTTTTATATTATTTTTTTTACCTATTATTTTTAACTATTTTTTTAGTTTGGAAAAATAATATCAATAAATAAAAAAGTACCAAATACATTAACCATTAATCATAATTAAAAAAGTACATTAAAATTAAAAACAACACAAACACAAAATACATTAACGATAATAATAAAATTCCTATTGACTGCGTGGACCATGGTACGATCCGCAATCAGGTTGTCTAATAACTCGTGTAGAAGGATCACGAGTTGGGAGTGCTCCCCTATTACTGCGACGACGCCCCCCGCTATTTGGTTCCTCTTGTGTTTGAGTCGACGACCCTTCAATGCATTCCGGGTCTATAAAATCTGTGAGCCGTCCTTGACCTCTATAATTCCCGCTATAGGAAAGGCGGGTTCCCGCGACGCCTTCAAAGCTTTGTCTTGGTGGGTTGAAATTTCGCTTAGTGGGTGCGGCCTCAAAGTTTGGTCTTTGGAAGTTGGTGGTGGGTTCGGTTTGGTTAAAATACACTGGTTGTTGTGGTGTATTGAAGTTCAATGGTTGGTTGGGGTATTGTGATGTTTGTTGGTCGAATGAGTTGTATGGCGGGTATTCTTCTTGTATGCCTATGTCGGGGGTAAGTGGTGGTGATCTGGAAGAGCTCGCCATATTGAGTTCTTGGAAGCGTAGGTGGTGGGGTTGAGTTTGTGGTTGAGTTTGAAATGGTTGTTGTTGGTGGTATTGTTGGGATTGTTGTTGTTGTTGGTAAATAGGTGTTTGTTGGTTTATTGGTTGTTGTTGGTAATTGGGTGGTTGTTGTTGTGGGTAATGTTGTTGTTGGAAATTTGGTGGTGGTTGTTGATGTTGGAAATATGGTGGCGGTTGTTGTTGTTGGAAGTTTTGTTGTTGTTGTTGTTGGAAAATATGTGGTTGTTGTTGTTGTGGTCCTCCAAAATATGGTTGTTGTGCTCGCGGGTCTGCCAAATAGAAAGGGTCAGACACAAACATTTCGGGATTTGTGACCATTCTGTACCAGTTGACATATTCAGCCGTTGGTTTCATTTCGGCCGGCGCCACAGGAAATTGTAGAACAATGGTGGAATGACGAACCCATATTTTACGCTGCTCTTTAGCAAACGTCTTCCAATTATGTACGTACCACTGTTGGCTAACCTTTTGCAGATGCCAAGGTTCCAAACACTCAGGGGGTCAGGGATACCTTGATGCATGCCGAATTGGAGGTTCACACGGTCACTTTGGTGCATCTCCACAGTGGTGAACCGTATGATGGGTGATTTTACCGTCCAAACAGCCGCCTCTCTAGGTTCGGGTTCATGGTCCAGTCCCAAGTACGGTCTCCAAATAAATTGCAACGAAAAAAAATATTAATTTCAAATTATAGAAGATAGTTTATTTTACAAATATATTTAGAAGATGGAAATTTTTAGTGGTATTACATCTTGGGGGCGAAGTCGATCCAATAGTTGGCGGTAAAAAATTATTTTGTTTACATGCGTATTGGTGTAATCCAACCCAGTTGCATTAAACCTAAACACATCCAAAAATAAAAATCAATATAGTTACAATTAATAATAGAAAAAATACACTAATTAAAATAAGATCATTAAGTTACCTTGACGCGTAAGGGAAGACGTAAATATGCGGGTTTTCAGGGGCTAATACCGGCATTCTCCACCATCCCCATGCTTGTAGCAAGAATGCACATCCATTAAATGTACAACTATCCTTTGTTGCACATTTGCACAAGGAGCTATAGAGGTATGCCAACACCTCCGAACCCCAACTATACGTCTTAATTGCATCAATGTCCTCAACACCTTCCCAAATCCCGCACGTTCAACATAAGACACAATCCAAGGGTCGGGAGCACTCATCGGTTTCGTACGGGTCCAAAAACTCGTGAAATCCTATAAAAAATATTGAACCATAAGTATTTGAATGTTTGAAATGAGTAAACTTAATTAAAAAATTTAAATGTTTGAACCATAACTAAATAAATTGAATTTACTCAAACTTACGTATTCGGCAATGTTTGTTATGGTTCCTCGATGCTCTTGACCCATAGTTAGGAGAGACATAGTTAGGTAATGATGAAAATGAACAAGTTTGTATACCTATTTATAGCCAAAAGAAACACAATTAATACATATAAATAAGTGTGACAAGACAAGTGCATGCTATGGTTCAAAATTTGCCTCGAAGCAAGTCGCCACCCCCATTGGCGACAACTCCTAAAATGCAATGTAGTCGCCACCCCCCCTTGGCGACAACTCTCAAAAATCAATGTTGTCGCCACCCCCATTGGCGACTTCCTCCATGCATAGGTGTGTAAGAGATTCCCTAGTCTGCATGCATGCTTGTGTAAGAAGAGGTGACACGAGATTCCATAGTGGCATGCATTAGTCTTGTCATGTTTGATTCTTGCATGTATTATTGCATGTATTCTTACATGTATTACAAATATATGAACCACTTCACAAATTTTTACAACACATTTCTCCCAAACATTTCTTCATTCACAGATAAACTTCACAAACATTTCTCCCAAATATTTCTCACAAATACCTATCAAAATTATGGCATCCACCTCGCAATACAAAGTTCGTGTTCACATGAACGGTGAGACTTACCACTGCGACACAAACAGTTTTCTATTTAGAAACACTAACTCAACACGTTTTGCTCTAAATAGAAAAGCGGATTTCTCGTATCTAAAAAAGAAAATCGAATCCAAAATTAGAGAACCAGTCTCTCAAATATTTTACCAACAACCCTTAGTCGAACCTAACAACTCGGTCAAGTTTTATCAATCACAGATACAAACTGACATAGAGGTTCAAAACATGTTCCTTACCCATGAGTATTTTGGTTATGATTATCTGGAGCTGTACATAGTGGTTGAACAAATTGTTCCTTCGCAAAATATCTAGTCACAGGTTATTGATCCTGTTGTTGATGACGAACAACAACCCGAAGATGCCGTCGATGAAGAAACTGAAATAGAAGATGTCGTTAATGAGTTAGTGAACCGTGATTCTGAAGATGAAGAACAAGTTCCAGTACCTGATACGCATGCATATTCACCTCCAGCGCATTTCACAACACTTAATTTGAGAGAGGATGAGCCATCGTATGATATGTTCTACAATCCATATATGAGGTCAGACGAGGAGTTAAAAGAGGGTGACACGTTTCGTTCGAAGGATGATTGTATGCTAGCTATAAAAAACTGGCACTTAGCAAATTGTGTTGATTTTAAAGCTGATCGCTCAAATCCATAGAGAGTCACTATTTTGTGCAGAAACCCGGAGTGTGGATACATGCTGAAGGCATCATTTAGGAAAAAATTTAATGCGTGGGTGATACGTTCGATTTCTCAAGGCCACACTTGCGTCAACACAAATATGGCGCAAGATCATCGGAAACTAAGTCATGACATGATATGTCATACCATCATTCCTCTCGTCGAAACTGACCCATCACTGAAGGTGAAGACGATTATTTCTCATTGCGTTTCTGTGTTCAAATACAGACCTTCGTACAGAAAGGCTTGGTTAGCGAAGCAGAAAGCAATTGAAAAAGTCTACGGCAACTGGGAGGAATCATACCAACAACTTCCTCGCTACCTGGCTGCACTACAATTGTATTCACCCGGGGCTGTTACTATATTGGAGACACTGCCGGCACAATCCCAAGACGGAACCCCTCTCGAAGGTAATGGAATCTTCCATAGACTTTTCTGGGCGTTTCGACCATGCATCATCGGTTTTGGTTTTTGCAAGCCGATTATTCAAATTGATGGAACCTGGTTGTATGGGAAATACAAGGGAACATTGCTGATGGCGGTCGCGCAAGATGGAAACAACAACATTTTTCCAATAGCCTTTGCTCTAGTAGAAGGAGAAACAGTTGCTGCTTGGAGTTTCTTTCCGAAGAATCTCCGAGCTAGAGTTTCTCCACAATCTAATCTTTGTTTGATTTCGGACAGGCACACTTCTATTGACAGCGCATACAACAATCCGGCAAATGGTTGGCACAACCCCCGTCTAAGCATGTCTACTGTATTAGGCATATCGCACAAAATTTTATGAGAGAGATCAAAGATAAATTTTTGAAGAACCACTTGGTGAACGCGGGGTATGCCTTAAACCAATCTGGATTTCAATACTACTGCAGAGAAATAGCATTGTCAAATCCAGATGCAGGGAGGTGGATTGACAGCATTGACAGAGCGAGATGGACTAGGTCATACGATGATGGGGCTAGGTGGGGCCACATGACTACAAATATTGTGGAATCAATGAACGGGGTTTTTAAAGGCATACGAAACCTACCTGTTACTGCTTTGGTTAGTGCAACGTATTTTCGGATGGCAACTTTGTTCGCCACAAGAGGTAAGCGGTGGAATTTAGTGTTACAAACACAACAGGTATACAGCGATGTCTGCATGAAATATATACAACAAGAATCTGCCAAGGGGAACACTCATCGAGTGACAGAGTTCGACCGTCACGGCCACACCTTTAGTGTCGAAGAAACAATTGACCACAACCAGGGGCTACCACGACAACAGTATCGCGTCTCAATCCCAGGTCGTTGGTGCGACTGTGGCCAATTTCAAGCCTATCGCATGCCTTGCTCCCATGTCATTGCAGCATGTTCACATACTCACTTTGATGCATTATCATTGGTATCAGAAATTTACAAGGTATCAACGTTGCTCAACGTATACGACAATTACTTTCCGGTGGTAGCGATGGAGGCATATTGGCCTGTGTACGAGGGGGAAACAGTTTGGCATAACGATTTAATGCGTCGAAATAAAAGCGGTCGACCAAACAGCAGGCGTATTAGAACCGAAATGGACGCAACTGAAAAAATGCAGAGGAAGTGTAGTATATGTCGTGAGGTAGGACATAATAGGAACAAATGTCCCAATCGTGGATCTAGCTCCACAACATAGTCTTCAGGTGCAATGATATTTGTAATTTATTTTTTCAATGAAATGGACTTTTTTTTCATTAATTAGATGGGTTACAACAACACAACAAACAACACAACAAACAACAAACACTAGGACTAGAAATAAATTTTTACCTAAAGGAAACATTTGAACAGACAACACAACAAACAATTAAAATCTAGGAAATTATAGCGGTTAAAACAATGTCATCTGTTCCGTCCATTATTTGTTCAGTATCAAGGTCGGTTTTCACATCAACCCACCAACGGATCGTCTCTCCGCTCCTAAGCGACACCCTTGTTCTAAGCCTCTGAATCCTTTTTATTTCTTCCCCGGGACTGTACTCCCATTCTAACTGTGCCATCAAAGTCCGCCTCAGGTTGTTGAAGTCGCGGATGTTCCAAAACGTCACCGCCATAGGGGGTTTGACCGGGGAAAACATTACATGCCCATAACATCTCTTGTATTCTGGCGCCGACACAGGACGGCTGGATGATCTTCGTTGCCATGACTGCGGCCTTATGCGAGACATGATCAATAATGTGAAGTGAAAATGGAAAAATTGAAGGAGAAAATAATGAAGATTGATTGCATGATGAGCTGCTATATATAGGCAAAAATATTAGGTGTTGTCGCCACCCAAGGAGGCGACCGGGACAACTGGATGCAGCTAAAAAAAATAATATAAAAAAATTGGAAAAAAAAAACAGCTAAAAAAAATAATATAAAAAAAATAGAAAAAAAAATAAAGGGGAGGTGTTGTCGCCAGGGGGTGGCGACAACACTAAGCATTTGCACATAGTCGCCAGGCCCATTGGCGAATTCATTGAAATTGGAGTGTTGTCGCCACCCCTCCTGGCGACAACGTGTATTTTTTTAAAAAAAGTTGCTATTTGTGTAATTTATTTGAAATAGTTATTATTTCTGGAATTTTTAAAAAAACGGATTATTCAAAAAAAAAATCGCAAGAGTAACCCAAAGTTGATTTAATATGATTTAGGACCTCAAATATCTAAATAAAACAAAAGATGACACAACACTTTTATTTGCTCGTGATGATAGGTGTAACATTTATGTTTGTCCAACTAACAAATGACATTCAAATGGAAAAAGTTTAGAAATCAAGGAATTAAAAGACATATTTTATTAATTCTAGAATGATTCAAACAGTTATGTGTTAGGCTTTGAGAAGCAATTGAAACTCACGCCACCAGGATGAGAGATAATATAATCCTTTAGACTCACATCATATTTTAATTGTTCGTCTACGTCGATGATAGATAATATTGAAGAGTAATTCAATATTCAGAAGATGAGCATCAGAAGTTCTGATGTGGGCTGATCTTCTGATGGTTATTCAGAAGATAGTGTTGACCAGAAGTTCTATCTTCTGGGTCCAGATAGCGTAGTTGTTTAGTTAGTAAGGGTACTTTAGTATTTTGTAGTATTGTACTGTTTGTACTTTAAACTTGTTCACTAAGTTTACTCTATTAGGGCTTATGTGGCAAATTTTCTTTTGTATAAATAGTCTTGTAGTAGCTATCATTTATCAACACAAGTAGTAGAATATACAACATTATTCTCTCATCTCTTTTGCGCCGTTATTCCTTTTGTTCATTCTCTTTATTATCATCTTTAATTCTTGTGCACCAACAGATAACATAATTATCAACATAAAAAAAATTGAATAACCAAGAGTATGAGTGGGCTTGTTAACAAATATTAAGTTTAAAAGACAAATGAGAATATAAAACACAAAAATCTAATGACAAGTATGAAAGTGTGAGTCTAACCAAAGCCTGAACTTTAATTTTAGAACTATCCACCACGGTGAAAGAAGGAAAATAATCATAGTAAGACAAGTGTGATAAAGATTTATTATTTGTCCTATGGTCATAGAATACTTTTACATTTTCTATGTGTTTTGCCACAAATATTTTTTCTATCGTGCCACAACTTGTGATTTCCAATCTTACTTATACTCTTCCTATAAAGTATAAACGCAAACAACCTCAGCTGTTCTGTTATTAAACAAGATGATAAATGGTACTAGTACACATTCCTTAACCTCTATAAAAACAATCTAAGGTGCTCCAAATCTTAGCTTTTTTCCAACAAGCAACACTATTCACATACTAATAAAGTTATAATCAGCACAAAAAACACACATCACATTTTCATAAAAACAAAGAGTAATAAGCCATATAACATCTTCATGTAAAGGTTTTGAATTCAATACGTACTATACATCCATACAAAACTTAAAGTATTAAGGGAGAAAAAAAAACTAAGCAATCTTGGATATAGTGCTTTCAAATATACTCTGCAGCTCCTTCAAATGACCCTCAAGAACATCTAATTCGTGCTGGTTATCCTCGTCAAGCAAACTTTTGGCCTTTGCTATTGAAGCATTGATCTTTTTGGTCTCAAGTGTGGAGAGCTTCGAGTTATTATTCTGCTTCTTTAAAGTAGTCTCAATTTTGTAAACACAAAGATCCAATGCATTCTTTGCTTGAGCTATTTGGAGGAATTTTGTATCTTCAACATTGTAATTTTCAGCTTCTTCAATCAATTTTTGAATTTCTTCAGCTGATAGTCTTTCTTTGTAATTGGTTATTATAATCTCATTTGTATTGCCAGTGGAAACTTCCCTGGCAGAGACTGTCAAAATGCCATTTTCATCAACACTGAAACATACATCCAAAGGATGCCGACGAGGTGCAGGGGATAACCCAGAGAGATAAAAAGAACCTAGCAAATTGTTGTCACTGGCTCTAGCTCTCTCTCCTTCATAAACCATGATAGGGACTGATATACAGTTATCATAAGGTGTTCCACAACCTTTTAAGATTTTGGCAGGTATAGTAGTATTCCTTGGAATCACTATAGACATGCAACCTCTATTATCGCCAAAACCTAAAGACAATGGTGTAACATCGATCAACACCAAGTTTGGAATATTGTTAATGTCATTACTCAACAATGCAGCTTGCACAGCTGCCCCAAAAGCAACAGCCTCATCAGGGTTGAGGCTATTGCACAAATCCTTTCCATTGAAAAAGTCCTGCAATAGCTGCTGGACTTTGGGAATTCTTGAAGAACCACCAATAAGGACAACATCATCTACCCTACTCTTATCCATCTTCGAATCAGTAAGACAACTCTCAACCGTCTCCATACATTCATTGAAAAGGTCCATATTGATTTCTTCAAACTTTGCACGAGTGATTGATGAAGAGAAGTCGATGCCCTCAAATAAAGCATCCACCTCAATAGTGGTATCAACTGAAAAAGAGAGGGTCCTTTTCGCCCTCTCACACGATGTTCTCAACCTCCTCAAGGCTCTTGGGTTACCACTAATGTCCACTTTTTTCTTTCTCCTGAACTCCTCCACAAAGTAATTCACCATTCTATTATCAAAGTCCTCTCCTCCGAGGTGAGTGTTTCCGGCCGTAGCCTTAACTTGGAAGACCTTATCCTTGATTGTAACAAGAGACACATCAAAAGTTCCACCACCAAGGTCAAACACAAAAATATTTCGTTCTCCCACACAGTTAGTTCTCTTGTCAAGGCCATATGCAATAGCTGCAGCAGTAGGCTCGCTAATTATCCGAATCACATTAAGGCCAGCTATGGCACCGGCATCTAGAGTGGCTTTACGCTGAGAATCATTGAAATAAGCTGGCACTGTGATGACTGCATTCTTAACTGTTGTTTCCAAATATGCTTCTGCAATCTGCCGCATCTTTGTGAGGACCATTGATGAAATTTCCTCAGCACATAGGTGCTTCTCCTGACCCTTGTACTTAACAGCAACCATGGGTTTGTTGTTTACATCAGCAATGACTTTGAATGGCCACAAGTTCATATCTTTTTGAACAACATCGTCACTGAATTTTCTACCCATTAACCTCTTAGCATCTGAAAAAAAGAACATTAACAATAACAATAATAGTAATAATAATTTCTTAGAATAAAGTCCGAAAAAGTCACCATTGAGAAAAAAACATGAAGGCTTACTTGCTCTCTAAGAAACGAAAAAGTACTAATTTAGTAATTTAGCTTTCAAATGTCCAATCAAATAACAGTAATAATAATAACTAACATAACTAACATTTGATATTTTTGACGACCAAATAAGTCAAATTCATGATTTTAATTGCAGTCCGCAACCGCAATTGGCACGGCAATATCAAGAACTACACTAGACGATTTAGGGTTAGCCGCAATGCGCAAAAGCAGTTTAAAACCATGATCATATTGTTGTTAGACCTATTTAAACCTTTACACTATTTCCTATAATCCATTCATTTGTTTTTGTAACATATCAATGCAATCATAACAGTAAATATTTGAAGGAGTGGATGAATGGATAAAGGAAATTACCAAAGATAGTGTTTTGTGGATTGGTTGCAGCTTGATTCTTAGCTGCTTCACCGATCAACCTTTGTTTGTGAGTGAAAGCAACGCAAGAAGGTGTGGTTTTGTTGCCTTGTTCATTGTGAATAATCTCCACTCTGCTGTGTTGCTCATGCCACACTGCAACACACGAGTACGTTGTACCAAGATCAATTCCAACCGCAAATCCTTCATATTTTTTCTGCACCATCTTTCAAAAAAACCAAGTCAAAAGCGTTAGTAGGTTTTCGTGTTGCACTCAATTGTTTTAAATAGGTCAAGGCAGCAAACATAGACCTAGGGCTAGACCTAGGTCAGAGTTTTTTAAATAGAATAGATTTAGGGTAGGTTTGTTTTGGCTTTTTTTTTTTAAATAATTTTTATAGTGTTATAAAATTTTGTAAAAAAAAAATTTACAAAGAAACTTTTTATAAAAATTTTAAATAAAAATTTTGTTTGAATAATTATTTTTAGAATGTGATTTTAGGTATTTTATCTAGTTATGGGTAAAAAATTTGGATATCAAAATTTCAAAAAATTACTTAATTTTGAAACTATTTCAAATAGATTTTCATAAAAATCAATTTTGAAATACAATTTTTTGAAAAAATTGCGATTTTGACAAAGTTTTGGTCTTCAATAATGTATGTTTATGTTCTACGATGTCAAAATTAGTGTTTCATTTTAGAATAAACGAATATATAAAAAATTTGTAATATTTTGAAAAACGGTTTTGGAAAATCTATTTTCAAAATTACAAAGAAAAAAATCCAATTTTTTAAAGCTGAAACAAATAGGCCCTAAACTTTTTACGGTTAAGTTTTTGTTTCAGTTTTTGTTTGACAAGACCTTTTTTGAGCTTATAGCTTATGGTTTATAAATTTATATGATAATAAAAAATTTGATTGGTAACAGTCTTTTCATTATGAGCCTATAGCTTATTTTACTAGTTTATAGCTTATTTTTCATATGTTATTTTAAATAGCGTTTTACCTTATAGTTTATAGTTTATATTTTTTATGTCACTTTTATCCTTATTATTTTAACTAAAACTTACTATTACTCTTTATAATTTATTTCAATTTAAAATAAAAAAATTACATATTAAATATCTTTTATGTCATTTTAATTTATCAATTAATTGAACCGCTAATTTTACCAAACACTTCAATTAGTTTGTCAGCTATAAATCATCTGCTATCAGTCACCAGTTATAAGCTATCAGTCATCAGTCATCACTCATAAGTTATAAGCTAGTTTATCATCTAACCACTATTTTTACCGAACCGATACTAAATATGCTTTTCCCCTATAAAATATAAAATTTTGTTTTTAACCCTATAAAAAAGGCATGTTTTGGGCCCAAAAAATTATTATGCACATAGTTTTAGTAAACTAATATGTATTTTTAAATAATTATTTTACAAACATGTTTAGAACGTTTTAAAAAGTTAGAAAAAAACTCAAAATTTAATTTCTAAATCAATATTTTCATTACTTTTATCATTATCTTTTAAAATTTAAGAAATTCATATTTAATTCTTCTCATTTAAAAATATTCTAAAGTTTGATAAATAAATATTTTACCGAATTTTAAATATTTATGAAAAAAATTATTCAAAAATTTAAAAATTAAAGGATAATTAGATAATTTTAAAATTTTTAAAAAATAGAATGGACTAAAACTGAATGCATAATAATGTTGTAGGACTAAAATATATCATTTTTTAATAGGTATTATAAAAATTAATTTTAAAATATTTATAAGTACCAAAAACATATTTAATCAAAATTTGTATAATTATATTTAGTAAAAAATATATATATACTAAATCTCATGAAATCAAAAAAATCTTAAAGCACAATGTCATATTAAAAAATGCCCCAACACTAGAACCAAACACATCACATGCAAATTTAACTCTTAAAGCACTAAGACAAAATTGAAGAAGAAATAAGAGAGAAGAGAATGGAGAATTTGAAAAAGTATTCAAAATATGGTTTATGGTGTGAGTGAAATAAAAAAGAATCTCTCTATTTATAGGAAAATATGTGGCTAAAATATAGAAATAATCCACGGGCTTTTTAATGTCGCTAATTGATTAACAATTAAGTTTAACAGATTATCGAAGATAAAAAAGGAATATTTTAACTGGCATTATCATAAATCGATTATGGCATTCTCTAATTGATTATGAGTGTTATAAGTCCCTAATCCATTAGTTAATCATAAAAGGATTTTTAGTAGCTTTCACAAAATCATAGAGGCTTTGCGTTCATTCGAAAGTGTTCGCGTTATTTTCCTTATTAATTCAAGAGTTGATCTTATACCTTTATAAATACATACCACTCAACACGTACCTGGCGAGCTTTTACACTTCATCCATATCACAACTTTAAAGAATCAAGATCCCTTTCTTGATACATTCATAATTTAAAGCATCATTTGAGACTTGAATTTACTTCTATCTGATGAAGCTTGGTAAGGCTTCTTGATAATTAAATACCATATTTAGAGAGATTTATTTACTGAGATCATCAGGGATTCAATATTGAATTGGACAAGGGTGACACAGTATATGTCTTGTGTTCAATATGCACATGAGGACAACAAGGCAATTGTACATACAAATATTATCACATAAAGATTTTGTCAGATCACATGACATTTTCGTTACCTGGGTAGCAGTGATGTATTCCTAGATACCTCTCACTGTTTATTATATTAAATGTGTAATTTAATATAATTTCCAACACAACGAGAACCTACAAGGTCATACATATAAGGACAAGTTGATGAAAAATAAAATAAATAAGGAACACTGTAAGATACGTGTACTTAAGAGAATTATGAAACATCATGAGGTACAATGCACTTAAGTAAACTATAGGACACCTTAAGGTACAATTCACTTAATTGAAATACGGTACACTATAAGGTACAGTGCACTTAAGTGATTTTTTTAACTTGCAGCATATCCAAGTGGCTCTATAAATAAAACTCTTGGGCGGTAGCTTTCACTATTAATAAAATTCGATTTGTGAAACCCTAGTTGTAATATATCTCTCTCTCTCACACACGCACACACACACGAACACACACACACACACACACTCAAAGTCTTTATTCGTTGCAGCTATCATTGGGACTGAAGGCACTCTATTCGTGTGGATTGAGTAGAGGCGTTATTCTTCATTCAACGTTCATGATCATTCCTCTGATTCTGCATCAGAGACGCTAATTGCTACAAGAGGTAATTATTCCATCACTCATCTTGCATCATTCGTAAAGATCAGCTAAAGGGAAAATTTTGTTTTTCGTTGTGTTTAGTATCACGGTTCCTTTCAATTCAAAGGTGGTTTAAAGATTTCGTTTACGCAAAGTAAGCTTAATTCGCTTGATGGAGTGAAGATCTCTGAAAAATATTGAAAACAGAAATAATCGCCTTTGGTATATCGATCTTGTAAATATTTCCATATTTTTGTTGCATTATTAAAGAAAATGGTGCTCTGAGCGGTTTAGGGATTTATGGTTCTGGTAATCCACGACAATATTATTTGTTAGAACAAGATTTGTTCTTATCAATTATCTTATTTTTGATGATAACAATAATATGAATTTTGCTTAAGATAATATGGTACTCTAATCCAATGCAATTTCCCTTTCAGGAAATATATAAAGAGTACGCATAATTCAGCGCTCAGAAGATGTGTCTCAAATGGTTCAGCATGCAACATCAGAACATGGTCTGGCAAGACATCAGAAGATGGTCGAAGCAGAATCAGAACATGGGTCTATGGAAGCATCAGAAGAACATGAGATCAGAAGCACTGAAGATCAGAAGATGGTATCACGCTCAGAAGCACTTCAAGGTCAGAAGATCAGAAGATGCTGTGCACCAAGCTGTTTGACTCTGATGATATTCAAACGTCGTATTCACAAACATCAGATCAGAAGGAAGTACACGTGGCAGACTACACTGACTGACAAAAGGAACGTTAAAAGCTACTAAAGGCTACGTCAGTAGACACAGCGTGAACAAGGCTCGAGGTAGTTGACAAAAGCGTATAACATTAAATGCGATGCTGTACGGAACACGCAAAGCATTAAATGCATTCAACGGTCATCTTCTCAACGCCTATAAATATGAAGTTCTGATGAGAAGCAAGGTTACCAATTCTTAACAACTCTGAACGAAAATAAACTTGCTGAAACGCTATTCAATCAAAGCTCAGAATCTTCATCAACTCACTACATTGCTGTTGTAATATCTTAGTGAGATTAAGCTTAAACGATTAAGAGAAATATCACAGTTGTGATTATCGCTTTTAAGAAGCATTTGTAATACTCTTAGAATTACATTAAGTTGTAAGGAACTAGAGTGATCAGGTTGATCAGAATACTCTAGAGAAAGTCTTAGGAGTGAACTAAGCCTAGAGTGATCGTGTTGATCAGTAGACTCTAGAAAAGTCTTAGGAGTGAACTAAGCAGTTGTTCCTGGAGTGATCAGTGTGTGATCAGAAGACTCTGGAAGACTTAGTTGCGGCTAAGTGGAAAACCATTGTAATCCGTGCGATTAGTGGATTAAATCCTCAGTTGAGGTAAATCATCTCTGCGGGGGTGGACTGGAGTAGCTTCGTTAACAGCGAACCAGGATAAAAATAATTGTGCAATTTATTTTTATCGTCCAAGATTTAAAGTCACACTTATTCAATCCCCCCCTTTCTAAGTGTTTTTCTATCCTTCAATTGGCATCAGAGCGCCGGTTCTAAGGTGCAAGCACTTAACCGTGTTTAGAAAAGATTCAGGAAGAGAAAAACGCTTCAGTAAAAGATGGTTGATGAAAGTGAAAAGTCTACACCTACACCTGCATCTACATCTGGCTCTGCTGAGCAATACAACGGTAACAATGGTTATACTAGACCGCCGGTATTTGATGGTGAAAACTTTGAATACTGGAAAGATAAACTGGAAAGTTACTTTCTGGGTCTAGATGGTGATCTATGGGATCTTCTGATGGATGGTTACAAACATCCAGTAAATGCCAGTGGCGTAAAGCTGTCAAGGCAAGAAATGAATGATGATCAGAAGAAGCTTTTCAGGAATCATCATAAATGTAGAACTGTTTTGCTGAATGCTATCTCTCATGCTGAGTATGAGAAGATATCTAACAGGGAAACGGCCTATGACATATATGAGTCCTTGAAAATGACTCATGAAGGAAATGCTCAAGTCAAGGAGACTAAAGCTCTAGCCTTAATCCAGAAGTATGAAGCCTTCAAGATGGAGGATGATGAAGACATTGAAAAGATGTTTTCGAGATTTCAAACTCTGACTGCTGGATTGAGAGTTCTTGACAAAGGATACACCAAGGCTGATCATGTAAAGAAGATCATCAGAAGCTTACCCAGAAGATGGGGTCCTATGGTGACTGCATTCAAGATTGCAAAGAATCTGAATGAAGTTTCTCTGGAAGAGCTTATCAGCGCCTTGAGAAGTCATGAAATAGAGCTGGACGCAAATGAGCCTCAAAAGAAAGGTAAGTCTATTGCATTAAAATCCAATATCAAGAAATGCACTAACGCTTTTCAGGCCAAAGAAGAAGATCCTGAAGAATCAGAATCTGAAGAAGAAGATGAACTGTCCCTGATCTCCAGAAGGCTAAATCAACTCTGGAAGACCAAGCAAAGGAAGTTCAGAGGCTTCAGAAGTTCAAGGAAATTTGAACGTGGAGAATCTTCTGATGAAAGAAGATTTGACAAGAAGAAGGTCATGTGCTATGAATGCAATGAGCCTGGACACTACAAGAATGAATGTCCAAATCTTCAGAAGGAAAGTCCCAAGAAAAAGTTTCATAAGAAGAAAGGTCTTATGGCAACCTGGGATGAGTCAGAAGATGATTCAGAAGATGAGCAGGCCAACTGTGCGCTGATGGCGACAGAAGATGACGGATCAGAATCTACATCAGAATCAGATTCTGAAGAGGTATTTTCTGAACTTACTAGAGATGAGTTAGTTTCCGGTCTAACTGAACTTCTGGAACTCAAGTCTCAGATTAGTCTCAAATACAAAAAGCTGAAAAAGCAATTTGAATTTGAAACAAAGAAGCTTGAGTTGGAGAATTCTGAATTAAAAGAAAAACTTTTAAAATTATCCAATAATGTTGGATCTCCTTCTGATTCAGAAAAATCCACTCCTAGTCTAAACCATATTCTGAAAGAATATGATTTAAGTTTCAGGAAGTTCTTATCTAGAAGTATTGGCAGAAGTCAGCTAGCTTCTATGATATATGCTGTGTCTGGAAACAAAAGAGTTGGCATTGGCTTTGAGGGTGAAACCCCATACAAACTTGAACCTGTTGATGAAATGAAACTCACATACAAGCCATTGTATGATCAGTTCAAGTATGGCCACTCTCATGACATTAGGCACACTTCACATGCACAAAGTTTTCACATAACACACACCAAGAAGCATGTGACACAACCTAGGAAATATCATGAAACTCATATTAAAAATTATCATGCTGTTCCTCCTATTGCTTATATTGTTAAACCCAAGTTCAATCAGAACTTGAGAAAATCTAACAAGAAAGGACCCAAGAAGATGTGGGTACCAAAGAAAAAGATTATTTCTTTTGCAGATTCTCTTGATAACAAAGAAGACAACATTCAACATGACATGACACCTGGACTCAAGTTGCTCTCAACACTTGAAGGGAAGAAAGATTGTCTTCCAAGTTCTGGTTCTTAAATCTGTTGAAGAAACTATGTTTGTAGGAATTCAGAAAAGAAGCTTATTAGTCTTGGAACCATCTCTGATGTTTGCCTCTAAGGCTTTGATGTTTCCTTCTTGAGTATTCTGAATGCTCTAAATGCTACAGAATATACAACATTGAAACATTGATTGTGGACAAATCAAGAAACATCTGTTTTGATGATAAACTTGTTTCTGATAAAACAAAGAGCTTAAGAATTTCTGCAGATACAGTTTTGTCTTATCAGAAGCTGCAGAACAAAGAAGTGAACCTCCAGAAGCTGTGTACATCAGAAGTAATGGATCAGAAGATCATTCAGACTTATATCAGCACACTTCAGAAGGAGTATTTCCAGAAGAGAAACTTGATCAACTCAGAAGCAGTGATCAGAATCTGAAGGCGTAAAGTCTATTCTTAATACAGCTGTCATCTACTTTCTGATGATGAACACGTGTCTGTACGGTTGTACAAAGCGTGCAGTTGAAAAGACGCCGACCTAGGTAACTGTATTAAATCATGTCATTTACTGAGTTCTCTCTCCTAATGTCATTTCTCATTAAATGCATATTAATTTTCTTTTTAAATCTTTTTAAATAACCCGCTTCATCCTCATTCCTTCTTTTTCTCTCTTTCTCTCCCGTTTGAGTATTCTTTTCGTTGTATCTCTTTTTTCAAACCCTAGTTCTTGACTTGATCTCAAAGTATTATCATAATGAATCCATCTTCTCGTTCATCAATCCCTAAAGAAAGAATCACTTCCACACAGAACCGTTTAAGCAAAAATGACGCTCCATTGAAAACTTGCTTAATACCTACGAAAGAACTGGAAGTTCTTTGTGAATCGGCTGTGGATATCAACAACCTCAAAGCAAATGGCTTTCAGTGTGTTGCAAGAATATTTGAGCAAGGATGGTCAAAATATCTTGATAGATTGGTTGGTCCAATTTATCCTGAACTTGTAAAGGATTTTTGGGTACATGCAACAGTTACTCCAACTGCCATTATGTCTTTCGTGCTAGGGCATGAAGTGATCATCACTGAGAAACTTATCAGAAAGCTGTACGGTCTTAATGATGAAGAAGGTTGGGCTGAGTTTCAACCACATACAGTTGACTGGGCTCTAGTTGAAAAACAAATCTCTACAGCTGTTGGAGTTGATTCTCACTTCACAGGCAACTTAAAGCCTTTTTATAAAGTATGGGCTGAGATTATTCTGGGTTCTCTTTACCATAGAAAAAAGATGCGCTGCTCCTCCTACATCAGTCCGACTCACAAGTATACTCTTTTCTGCATTGGCAAAAAGATAGAGATCAACATCTCTCATATTCTTTTTGAGAATCTGAAAACCTCTATCTTTGATTCAAGAGAAGATGAAAGGGCGAAGTACCCTCATATTCCAAGAACAACCATTCCTTTCGGAAGGATGATTTCAGACATTCTGATTGAAAGCAAAGTGGTGGACTCCATCAGAAATCGTAATGCCTCGCATTTTCTTGGAGTAACTCAAGGTCCCATCTTCAATGGTGTTGATCTGTTCGGACTGGAAGTCATTAAGAATGTACCTGTTATGTGCACAAGCTTTCCTGACATTCTGTCAAGAAGAATTGCTGTTGAAGGATTCATATCTTTGTATCATAAAGAACTTGATCAAGTTGTCAAGTTTTACTTGGAAGATTGTGTGAGGAAGCAATCAGACGTTGATCCTGCTTGGATCCGTGGCAGAGTACTTCCATCCAAAGATGATATTCTGAAGAAGGATAAAAAGGAACGTCAGGCAAGGCTAAAAAGAAAGGCACAAGAAGATGAGGCTGAGAGAGCCAAGAAGTTGAGGGTCACCTATGATCCTGACAAGGTGGACTCTAAAGAACGAAGAGATAAAAGGATCAGAGATTCCTTTCGCAGAACCAGATCTTCTTCTTCTTCTGTACAAATCTCCAGAAATGACCTTACTCCACCTCCTTCTGTCCCTAAACCATCTTTCCAATCACCTCCATCTGAACCAAAAGTAAACTTCACTTTACAAAACCCTTCTCCATCATCCTTCTCCTCTCCCATTCTAAACCCCACACCGTTGAGCATTCTTCCTCCAACTCCTTCTGATAAATCCCCCTCACCAATTCCCTTTACAAATATTCCACCCTCTCCTCAATCCATCCCATCTGATACTCCAACCTCATCAATCATTCTCTCAGATATCCCCTCTTCCTCAACCACCGCACCTCCACCTTCTATATCCCATCCATTACCTACCAGAAAATCCCAACCCTACTGTCTTCTCTACCCTGACTACAAATTCACCTTCAATCCGCCTGAACCTGAACCTTCTGCATACCTGGAACTCTTCAGACATGAGGTGATTAGCAGTCTAGACCTTCTGAAGGATGCATTCCTAAATGGTCTGGATGATGGTTCTACAAGAAATCTCTGGAGAAGATTTCGCAAGGATTTTCAAGTAGAAGCAATGGGAGTACAAAAAAGACTAGTGGCTGCTGCCCCTGGTTACCCTGGTTACCTTCTGGAGGGAGATAATGGTATATACTACCATCCTCTCAGAAATTGTGTTGCTGCTGAGGAGAAGCCCTTTGTGGATGAAATGGAACAGTTGAGACTGGCTGCTGCAATGGAAGCAAACCCATGCAGGGACATGGTTATCTGGATTCCTGAGTATCCTGTTCTGCTTGGAGACTTCAAGACCTTATTTGACTTTCTGAGGGAAAACCCTTCTAAGAAAGACCCTAGCTTGGTCATTCCAGAAGTTGTTGACCCACCAGAAGTTGAAGGTCCCTCTGCTCCCAGGAATTTAGCTGCCATTCTTCAGGCACTAGAGATTGGAGACTCTGAAATTCCTGCTGCAGAGTATGGAGATGCTTCTATGCAAGAAGCAGATGCTGAAGATCATGTTGCTGAATCAGACCCTGTTGAGGATATCCCAGCAAATGATACTTCTATGGAAGCTGCAGATCAACATGTCATTCCTGTGGTTGAAAGCGGTGAAGCTTCTTCTGATGAACCTTCTCGTCTTGCAAGGACTCTAGAAGCGATTCAGAGGAGACAGGATGAGCAAAGCTCACTCAATGACAAGTATGATGCTTTCATTGAAAGACAAGAAGGACACAACAACGATGTTAAAGAGATGCTGGCCAAGATCTTGTCAAGACTAGGGCCATCTTAGTTTGAGTCTATGTTGTCTCTCTTTTTTCTTTGCATCTGTTTTGTTTCTGTGCATCTGATTTTTTTTCTTATACTTTTGTACCCATTGGTTGAACCTTAATGAAATCATCTTCTTCCTCCATGTGTTCTGTTTTATTCATCTGAATCTTTTCTATTTTTTTGATGATATGACAAAAAAGGGGGAGAAATACTGTGATAAATGATTTGATTTAATCAGTTGCATTCACTAACAAGAACTGCAAGTTCTATATGGTTTAAGTGTTTTGCAGGTATAAAGAAGTGAAGAAAATCTTCAGAAGCAAACACTAGAAGCAAAACCATAAGAAGCGTTATTCTGTAAAAGGAATAAGCTCATGGAAACTGAAGCAAGCTGAGTGCTGTCAAGCTTCAGAGATCAGAAGCAAGAAAGAAGAATGAATCAGAAGCACTGATAATAGAATTTGAATATCATTGTCTACCATGTTCTGACAAAATTCTATTTGCTCTGATACATATAATGTTATGGCTCTGACACATTATTTGCTCTGATACATTATTTCAGCCTATATGGCTCTGATTCATATAATGTGTTCAAACATACATTTTATGTTCTAACCCGTTCATGCTGACTTTTGTCGTTTAGTTTTTGTTCTGTAACATTTCAGGATGTAGAGATGCTCTGATGATGCTCTGGTACATTCAACAATGTTCTGATACAAATCTAGCATGAAGCGATGTTAGTAGACATTCAAAGTTCTGAAGCTATCCGAGGGAAGCAGAAATCAGAAGATGTGAATGTTCTAAAAAGATCCAGAAAACTCAAGTTCTGAAGCTGTCCTGAATGGAAGCAGAAGTCAGAAGCTGTGAATGTTCTAGAAGATCAAAGAAATTCAAGTTCTGAAGCTGTCCACGATGGAAGCAGGAATCAGAAGCTGTGAGTGTTCTAAGGATCTAAAGAAATTCAAGTTCTGAAGCTGTCCAATGGAAGCAGAAGTCAGAAGCTATGAATTCTCTGAAGGCAGAAGCTTATATGATCGTCTCTACCGAAATAATCAGGGAAGTCTTTTATCAAAGTTCTTCGAGTATTTATTTCAGGGGGAGATTATTTATCTCAGGGGGAGATTGTTAATCTCAGGGGGAGACATATTCATATGCTTATGCTATAGCTGTGTAATTTGTCTTTTGCCGTCTACTCTTTCTGATCGCAAATTCATATCATTTATATATGTTTTTGTCATCATCAAAAAGGGGGAGATTGTTAGAACAAGATTTGTTCTTATCAATTATCTTAGTTTTGATGATAACAATAATATGAATTTTGCTTAAGATAATATGGTACTCTAATCCAATGCAATTTCCCTTTCAGGAAATATATAAAGAGTACGCATAATTCAGCGCTCAGAAGATGTGTCTCAAATGGTTCAGCATGCAACATCAGAACATGGTCTGGCAAGACATCAGAAGATGGTCGAAGCAGAATCAGAACATGGGTCTATGGAAGCATCAGAAGAACATGAGATCAGAAGCACTGAAGATCAGAAGATGGTATCACGCTCAGAAGCACTTCAAGGTCAGAAGATCAGAAGATGCTGTGCACCAAGCTGTTTGACTCTGATGATATTCAAACGTCGTATTCACAAACATCAGATCAGAAGGAAGTACACGTGGCAGACTACACTGACTGACAAAAGGAACGTTAAAAGCTACTAAAGGCTACGTCAGTAGACACAGCGTGAACAAGGCTCGAGGTAGTTGACAAAAGCGTATAACATTAAATGCGATGCTGTACGGAACACGCAAAGCATTAAATGCATTCAACGGTCATCTTCTCAACGCCTATAAATATGAAGTTCTGATGAGAAGCAAGGTTACCAATTCTTAACAACTCTGAACGAAAATAAACTTGCTGAAACGCTATTCAATCAAAGCTCAGAATCTTCATCAACTCACTACATTGCTGTTGTAATATCTTAGTGAGATTAAGCTTAAACGATTAAGAGAAATATCACAGTTGTGATTATCGCTTTTAAGAAGCATTTGTAATACTCTTAGAATTACATTAAGTTGTAAGGAACTAGAGTGATCAGGTTGATCAGAATACTCTAGAGAAAGTCTTAGGAGTGAACTAAGCCTAGAGTGATCGTGTTGATCAGTAGACTCTAGAAAAGTCTTAGGAGTGAACTAAGCAGTTGTTCCTGGAGTGATCAGTGTGTGATCAGAAGACTCTGGAAGACTTAGTTGCGGCTAAGTGGAAAACCATTGTAATCCGTGCGATTAGTGGATTAAATCCTCAGTTGAGGTAAATCATCTCTGCGGGGGTGGACTGGAGTAGCTTCGTTAACAGCGAACCAGGATAAAAATAATTGTGCAATTTATTTTTATCGTCCAAGATTTAAAGTCACACTTATTCAATCCCCCCCTTTCTAAGTGTTTTTCTATCCTTCATTATTCTGTTACACGTATCTCAGAGTTTGAAATTAAAATTACTCGAGAAAAGCTCGTGTGATTGAGACATTAATAAAATTGAGTTTGTTTTTGGACAATAAGGCTCGTTTCATAGATTTGTTCCAAGTGTGATATTTTGAATTGTTGAGTGTTGGTGCTACAAGAGCGACATCAGGGTTTTCACCATTTGTGACATTAACATGGTGTCTTTGAAAATAAACCTAAAAACGGGTGCAGTTACGGTGCATAGATAAAAATCTATGCACCATGCATAGATTACTCAAAATGATATATAGATTACTCAAAATAGTATAAATATTACTCAGAACAATGAATATATTACTCAAAATAGTTAAAATTCGATATTACTCATAATGGTGTAAATATTACTCAGAATAGTGTACTCATTACTCACAACTAATAATTACTCATAATTAATAGATGTGTACAAATAATACATATATTATTCATGAATTATAATATTAGAGAATTTCTTCACCCACCTCCTAACCTTCTTGCTCACCCCTGGTGAATTTACAACACTACCCCTTGTTTCGGAAGTTCATTTCCGAAAAGGTACTTTTTTTTGAAAAAAAGGTGTTTTCGGAAATGAACTTCCGAAAACGTGTTTTTTTTAATATAAAATATTGATTTCGGAGATGCATCTCCGAAATAAAGTTACATTTTCAGAAAATGTGGTGTTTCGGAAGTTCATCTTCGAACTCACCCCCCTTGGAGGAATTCGGAAATGCACTTCCGAAAAAAGGTCTGGACAGAATCAAAATGACAAACAAGAACGATTCGCTTTATTTAATCGGATGAAGACGATGGAGGAGACGCTGCAACAGGTTAGAAAGTCCTGATCCTCTAGAAATCCATACCACATTGTAACTTACCAACATAATAAACAACAACAAAAAACTTATGAGCAAACTATACTTACATCATAGTGGTGTAGATCCTTATCAGCCATTCGCAACTGAAAATGATTAGCACGAACTTGAATTTTCCTTCCCAATTTTCCTTCCCAATTTTCCTTCTGAGACGACGGAGCCGACTCTAGAGTAGCCTTCTGTTTAACTTCGGCAGTCAGGCTCTCGATGGAGATCAGAGCCGAACTCAAGGAAGCAACCGGCGCTGCGACAGATGGAACAAACGGCGCTGAAACAGATGGACGAACAACCGGAGTTGCAACAACAGACGGAGGAGAGGTAACCGGGGCCGGAGCATATGACGGAGGAGGTGGATGTCCGGAGGAAGAAGGATTGGAGGTACGTCCACCGCGAGAGCCACGGCCACCACCACCACGGCCTGATCCTACAGCATTGATGGATGATTGTTGAGAATGTGCAGGAGATGGTTGACTCCGGCGATTTTCGGGATGATTTCCTCCACCGCGGCGAGACATTGTGATGAAAGCAGTAACAAGAGATAGAAAACGTTAAAGCAAAGAAGAAGACTTAGGATCGAAAATGATTTGGGATATTTTGAAAGAAAGATGGGTGAGAAGCTTTTAAATAGGAAAGTGTTTTAGAAGTTAACCGTCTGAGAGTGGTGGGGAGAAGGAAAAGGGAACTTCGAAATTTCAAAAGGTTTTTTATTCTTTTAAATAGGGCGTGGCTGTGGAGCTTCCCAATTTTTGTTACGTAGGCTTTTAAGTAGGAAAGTGTTACCACATTTCTTAGAAGGTAACCGTCTTAGAAGGCTTACGTAGGCACATGTGTCCACATTTCTTACCTGATCAGGGGACGTCATTACAAAAAAATCAAACAAAGGGGTGCGCTGGGAAAGTCAAAGTTCTATGTTTATAATCCAGAAGATGGATAGTGTTCGCGGCGATGAAATCCAAGAATCTACATATTGAAATCAGAACAATCCAAAAACTAAGATGATAAATCCAATACAAAAACACTGTGCGATACAATCCGAAATCAGAACAAAACAAAACAAAACAAAACACGTCAAACAAAACAAAAACACGTTATTCTGCCCGACGAGCGTTACAAAATACACATCAAACAAAATAAAAACACGTTATTCTTCCCGACGAGCGAACTCCTCCGAATGAAGATAATTATACCAATCCTCATCCCACTCAGTATCAGAACCATCAGCGTTGATCACGCCTGAAGACTGAGTCTGCACGTCCGAGCCATGGACCCCTAGGGGACGAGAAGCAGAACCAGTCAAAACCTTCTTCTTCTCCTTCACCTCCTTCTTTGAAGAACCCTTTCTTCCCTTAGCGCCACCCATTCCTGCGTAAAAATGAAGAAAGAAAGGTCCATGAGACCTCCTTTTATAAAAGAAGAAAGGGACACAAACTTCAAAGAAACAGGCACAATAAACAAAGGCGTTAAAAATAAAGTACTTGCAAATTAAAACAGACACTCCCTACCCTCTCTAGAAGACGCAGTCCTGCGTGCTGGTTGATTGTCTGACATGTTCCTGTAAACAATTGAAATCGATTAATATGCGAGACAAAATAAAAAACAAAAAAATTTGAACTTCTGATACATTTCGGAAGTTCATTTCCGAAAACTGGGATGGAGGTGTTTTCGGAAATGAACTTCCGAAACACCCCTGCGATGGAGTTTTCTGCAACTTCCATGGCAGACCCCTAAACCAAACTTCAAACCAAATCAAAATGCTTCTAAACAACCTAAATACTACTAACAACCTAACCATATATCATTTATGCAATTAAAACCCTAAATAACATGCATTTGAATAATAGATCTAAAAATTTCAAAACTTACAAAGTGTTAGGATTGAGGGCTTTTGAATGTTGTTTAGCAGTGTGATTGGAGCCTTGATGCAGCTTTGGAATTCTGTTTGCACAAATTTTCGCCTTTGCCACTTTTTGTTTTGATTTAGGGTAAATGATTGGGGGAGGGGGAGTGTTTTGATAAATCTGCAGAAATCGCAGTATTTCGGAAGTGAACTTCCGAAATAATGTTTTCGGAAATGAACTTCCGAAATAAGTCAATTTTTTCAAAAAAAGACGCTTTCGGAAATGAACTTCCGAAGCAGGGGTATTTTGGAATTTTCGTTGGGGGTGACCCCCCATAGGGAGGTGGCTAAAGAAATTTTCTAATATTATTACTCATTTCTAACTAAAATGTTACTCAAAATAATTTAAATATTACTCGTACGAAACTTATGCACCGTGCATAAGAATATACCTTATGCATATCAGCACATCCCACTAAAAACAATGTCAAATCCGATACCCATATTTCAAGAAAAGTAATTTACCCTTAAATTTATCTCTTCCTTAAATTTTTCGCCACTCTATTCAATATGTTATTTTTTTTTAAGAAGGTGATAAGGAGTAACTGATTTCCTTCATATTACCATGAAATCATGAATCTAGTTGCAAGGACACATTGAAAGGGTAAAAGAAGTTATATTTCACCTCCAATTAATTTGTTTCGTAGACAATTTTGCAATTTATCAAAGATTAATTCAATATTTAATACATTTAATGGGTTGTTGTTGATTGGTTATAATGAATACTGGAAAGTGAAAAAGGTGGGTTTTTGAAGGGAAAATGTGGAAATTTAAATTTTAATGGTGTTGAAACACTAGTGTTAAGACCTGTAAAAAAACACTAGTGTTAAGGATATCAGTGTTAATGATAGTACGGCCCTATGTGGTGGTAGTGATGGTAAAGATAACAATTGAGAAGGGACATGGAGAATAAAAAAAAAAGAGAAGCTTGATAAAATAATTGTATGTGGAGTGGCCTATGATAATATCATGAATTTATTTAGTCTAACGGTTGTTGAAAATGACTCATGGTGAGGGACTTGATTAATGTCCCACTCTAGAAGTCACCTAAAAATTTTATAATATTTTTTATAAATTGTTTTCTAAAATTTATTTATTTTTTATAAATCCCTCACCCATGTACCATTAGTAACAACCGTTAGATTAAGCAACCTTATTATATCTTATTATAGAGGTAGACACCCAATAATTTTTCCTCTTTTTATCCTATCAAACCGACTCATTTGACACTCTTTCCTTCTGAAAATTTACCCTCTCAAGCGTATAATTCATGTGTCTTTCTTTCTGGAAATTTCCCCTCTCATCTTCCCATTTCCTAATCTAAAATTTTTGTATTTAAGGACCAAAAATGTCGTAAGTCGTAACTCAATTGTGCAAATTGTGCAGATTTATGTTAGCTTTTGGACATATAGTTCTCCAATAAACTATTACTTTCAAGTGCAGTCATTGATAATATGTGTATCATAACAACTCGTTAATTCCCCTTTAACATCTCCATCATCATCCAAATTATGTTTTTTCTTTTTCTTGTGATAAATTGTTTTTAGGTTTCTGCAGATTGTAGAGTGAGTATGTTTTATTGGGAAGAAAACATATTATCCTATTGTTATTTTTGTTTTGTAGATGAATGCAAATTTTTTTTTTTTGATATAATTCTATTACTATATAATTTGTATAAATAAAAGTATTTAAATTTGGGATTTTGATTATATTTCTGGAGCAGTTTAATCCTTAGGATTTTCTTTAAAAAAGAGAGGAGAAAAAATAAAGAGAATAATAGAAACAAGGAGGAAAAACTCTCTATGGAGGAGTATACAGTAAAATCTAATATTATGCAAGATCTAACGGTATTTATTCGTGGTTCATGGTGAACCATTTAAATGATGGTTCACCCTAGACACAACCTTGTTTTCTAAAATTTATTTTTAAAAATATAAAAAAAATCTATTTTTTTAAAGTGGAAACAAACAAGCCTAAGTATATTCCTTAGTATAAATAGATTAAGGAACAAAGAAAAGGGACAAGTGAGACAAATCCAAACACTCACATTCACATAGCATTCACTTCTTCACTCTCCACTCTGCAGACAATGAGGTTTTTCCCTTTCTTGCTGTCTTTTTTCTCTTTCGTTTTACTTTTGCTGAAATCTGAAATTTTTCTATGTTTTCTATGAAGAAAAGCCATTATTACTTTCACTCTTGCTTAGTTTTAGCTTTGCCCCATTTCAATTTCATGTTATTATTATCTTTGCTACATTTGTTTCTACCATCAAAATCATACCTTTGTAATTATTATGAAGAAAAAATGAAACTTTTTGATATATTGTTGACTCATTTGTTTGTATAACCCTGTAAAGTTTCAATATTCTTAGTCATTTAAACAATTGAATGTTGAAATCGCGATAATTGATATTCGTGAAGAATCGCATTCAAAGAACACTGTTAGGGTTTCAGTTATGGGTGCATTGTAGAGACATTAGAAACCTTTGATACCGCGGATTAAATTATAAACATTTTTGTAAAACCCTATATAGTTTCGAATTTTATACCATTCAAGCAAATTATTTTTATTCAGTTATTGAATATTGGTCTCAAATAGCAGAGAATCACATTAGAATTAGAGTTTGACCTAAACAGGCTTCAAGTACTCTTTAACAATGGGAGGTCTATTAGTATAGAAAATATCGGTATATGAGTAGTGTATTTGTCGAGCTGATTCAAGGCTTCCCCGAGTAACCCCACGGGTTGTTCTTTGTCCAATTCCATTGGTCCCTGCACATCTCCTCTACACCATATTTGGCCTTCCAACCGAGTTCTCTCTCGGCTTTATCTGTAGATGCATAGACCTCGGTGGCGTCTCCTGGACGTCTTGGACACAAGTTCAATGCGATTTTCTTGCCAGAAGCTTTATTAAATGCGTCAACCATTTCAAGCACGGATGTGCCACGACCTGTTCCCAAATTGTAAGCCACACAACCTATGTTTTCCGTTGCGAAAAGCTTTCTTAGGGCGGCAATGTGACCGTCTGCTAAGTCCATCACATGGATATAGTCCCGTACCGCAGTGCCATCCCTTGTAGGATAATCATGACCGTAAACATTAAGCTCGGGTAATCTTCCAACGGCTACTTGCTGTATATAAGGCATGAGGTTATTCGGGATGCCCTTAGGATCTTCGCCGAGTTTACCACTTTCATGTGCCCCAACTGGATTGAAGTATCTCAGTAAAATGATTCTCCATTCTGGATCAGCTTTCTGAATATCTCGCGCAATTTCTTCAAGGAAAAGCTTCGTCCGTCCATAAGGGTTCATTGCTTGTAACTTGAAATCCTCCACACATGGTATTGTTTCAGGTTGGCCGTAAACCGTTGCAGACGATGAGAAAACCATGTTTTTGCAATTGTGCTTAGCCATAACATCATAGAGATTGATTGTGCCGACGAGATTATTATCGAAATAACGTTGAGGATTTTGAACACTTTCACCAACTGCTTTTAGCCCGGCAAAATGAATCACAGCCTCGAATTTAGTTTTTGAGAAGAGTTTCTCCAAATCATCTTTATTCCTGAGATCTCCCAGCGTGAATTCAAGATTCTGAGAAAGGTCTGGACCAACAACTTCACGAACGCGGTCCACTGCTTCCATAACAGAATTATCGAAATTATCGATGATGGAAACATGAAACCCATCTTTGAGAAGCTGAACAACGGTATGAGCGCCAATGAAACCAGCCCCGCCGGTTACAAGTATTTTTTGTGATGAAGACGCCATATGTTGAAACAGCTGAGATAGAGAGAGGCGTGAGATTTTGAGAGATAGAGAGCGTTGTGAAAAGTGGTAAATTTGGAATTTGAGTTTTGGATTTTATACAGTACTGAAATATCATTAATTGCTATTTTTGGGTAATGGACAGAAAATTGGGATCTGGAATGATTTTGTTAGATTTTAACTTTCTTTCTATCTGTAATCCATTTTTTATTTGTTAAATTACGCGCGCGGCTAATTTAGATAAGATTAGTAATATCACGCATGCATGTAACCTACAATTCTAACATTAATTTAACAATTAATAAAAATATCCAAAGTATAACACGTGAGATTCAAACTCGTGACCTTATACTTGCAAGCATTTACTCCATACCAATTGTGCTATCCTATTTATTCGAAATAAAAATGCACTTGAAAGCATATGAAGGTCAAACAAATATTTGTTACTTAAAAATACAAATAATTTAAAGTAAACTATTGTATATTTTTAAATAAGCAAAAAAATGTTAAAATGTTAGTATAAATAAACCCAAATTTTTGTAAAATCCAAAGTTTAAGATAATTTGACTGTTAGAAATAGGGCGGACAAATTTGGGGTATGACAAGAAGGAGAAGGAAAGTGGAAATCATTCAGTGTTGTTTTATCCCTTCTTATCTATGGGGTAGTGACGCAGTTGGAAGCCACCTAAAGGAATAGCAAGCGCTAAACATTGAATGAGGAATAAAGAAAACTTTGGATTCTATTATAATAAAAGAGATAATCCTTATGGCTATGCCAAAGGTCTTTAAATACATAAAACAAATAAACCCTATTGGGCCTTTAATCCAAAACAAAATTAAATAAAACAAATAAAACAAAAATTTCTTAAATATTAAAATTAAAATTGCTTAAATATTAAAATGCTTTTCGACGTGCGGTTTCTTCTTTGATATGCACAATCCTCCTACATCAGTCTCCTTCACTTCTGAAGAACTCGACCCCGAGTTCTCTTCTTGATAAAGAACTTCATCTGGCAGCTTGCTATAATTGTGAGTACCCACTGAAAACCTCTCCTTACGCCGAAATGCCATCACATCTTCTCCCACATTGAAAACTTTAACTTCCATGTGTTTATCTCGCATAGGAGGCAATTCGTTTGCCAGCTCATCTGCGGTTAACTCCTTGAAACCCTTTAGGATCCCTAGCAGTTCTTCTGGAATTTTTGTTTCCTCCTTTACAACATTCATCAACCCTTTAATCACCACTGGATAGAAACATTCATTTTCTTTTACAGCCTCATCAAGCTCCTTTTCAATCTGCATCATCATCAAAAATCTAGAATTCTTTCCTTCTGGATTCTTATCAAAGTGCAAAACAGGAGCCATAGCAATTTTATGTGTGCCCCGTGTAAACATAATCACGTCCTCGATAAGTGATATCATTATCAAACTGCCAAGGCCTACCAAGTAAAATATGACAAACATCCATATCAAGAACATCACAAAGTACCTCTTCTCTATAATATTTTCCGATGGAGATAGAAACTCTGCAGGTTAGTGTTACTCGAACTTGGGAGCCCTTACTTACCCAACCGAGGTTGTATGGCTTCTCATGTGGTTTTGTGGACAACTTCAAATAATCTACCAATTTTTTCGACACCGGATTCTCCATGCTGCCACTATCCACAATTAGATTACACACTTTGTTCTTGATAGAACAATGTGTCTTGAACAAATTCTTGCGCTGCCCTTCGTCTTTGGATGCTAGTAACATTCGCTGCAACACAAAATTTACCCTCTCATCAGATTCTTCCACCGCAAACTCAAAATTGGCATACTCATCGTTCTTAACTGTAGGATCTTCTCTTTCTTCATCTTCCTCCCTTTCTTCCACAACACCAGCGACTCTCCTTGTTGGACAAACATTTGATTTGTGACCTCTTCCGTTACAACTATAACATGTGTCTATAGCGGGTCTAGCATATGGATTATTCGGCCTCTGAATTGGTGCTTTACCCTGATGCACACTGCTAGAGCTGCTAGCCCCCTTATTCCCAAGGTTGGAATCTCGGGATGTTGCATTATTTTCCTTGTCACCTGCTGATTCACAGTTACTTTGGGGTGAGTACCTTTCAATAGACGAGAAATTTCGAGGGGATTTCTCCATCAATTCTGCCTTCAAAGCCAAACTGGATTCTCCAGCTACGGTCCATACAGTCTGTAAACCCATCTTCTCCTACAAGGATCCCTTTAGGCCACTGATGTATCGAGCCACTTTTTGGCTTTCTGATTCTCCCAATTCATTGCGCTCAGAAAACCGCAGGAACTCAGCTGTGTATTCAGTCAAGGTTCTCTTGCCCTAAACACACTCGATGTACATCTTATAACGAATCTGCTCATAATCCTCCGGTAAAAACCGCTCCAGCATCAATTGTTTCATTCTTCTCCAAGTTTTGAGTGGCCCCTTCCTTTGTCTCTGCCTTTGAACAACAAGTTTATCCCGCCAAACAGCTGCAGTACTTTTAAGCCTAATCGCAACCATCTTGACTTGTTTGTTCTCAAGGACACCCATAACGTCGAAGAACCTGTCAACGTCAATCTGCCAATCAAGAAACTCCTCCACTCGCATAGTTCCGTAGAACAATGGAACATCAGCCTTCACTCGATAGTCATGGTTGTTCTGTAGATTCCCACGATTAACCTCTTCATTGTAAGTTTCTTCCTCATCAGAACTCGAATCTTCGACACAGTTTCCTCCCTGCAGAACCCTAATCGGTTCCTCTCTCCTGTCTCTTCGCCGATTCCCATTGTTGTTGGCGTTATTCGCCTGATTTTCTAAATTCGCCATCTATTCAGTCAAAGCAGTTAGAGTCGCGGTAAAAGCCGTGGTAATTCCCTCAAGATCTGCTTTAGTCACCGGTTGATCCGCCATAGTTGTCAAGCTATGAAAAGAACAGGAGAAAACCTGCTCTGATGCCAACTGACGCAGTTGGAAGCCGCCCAAAGGAATAGCAAGCGCTAAACCTTGAATGAAAACAGGGTTGCAAGCGCAAACCCTATAGATATGCTCTGGAGTCCACCAGGAATAAAGAAAACTTTGAATTCTATTATAATAAAAGAGATAATCCTTATGGCCATGCCAAAGGTCTTTAAATACAGAAAACAAATAAACCCTATTGGGCCTTATGAACCTTTAATCCAAAACAAAATTAAACAAAACAAATAAAACAGAAATTGCTTAAATATTAAAATTAAAATTGCTTAAATATTAAAATTCTTTTCGACGTGCGGTTTCTTCGTTGATATGCACAATCCTCCTACATCAGGTAGTCATGTTCTCTGACGAGGATGATTTTGTAGACCTTTCGGCTATCAATGTGTTATTTGCTCAAAATCCAGTTCCCACTCACCTAGATCAATCTCCTTGTAGTTAGGAGGGAGCATGGGAAATTGAATATTTAAGCAAACTCTTCAAGTGTCAAAGAAATTTGGTGCTTTTTAACTTCAAAGGTGATAACACTATTTTCACATATGAGGTTAAGTTAGAACACTTTTATTAGAGTTGGATAAATATCCACTGGTGTATCGCAGATGGAGTTTCTCAGACCTGCTTCTTCGAACATCTTGAAGAATTCACAATATTTGAAAACAATCACCTTCAAAAAGTATAAAGACATGATATCTCTAGTGCATACTCTTTGTTATAACTGACCACTTGCTTCATAGTTAAGAATTCTTCTGAAAAGTATGTTGGAGCGCAAGAATTGGCATAAGTTTTAATTCTTTTTGGTACCATGATGATGGACAAGGACCAAGAGTAAAATGCCCAAAATTTTGTAAACATATTGTAGCTAGAGAACAAGAGGACGAACAAGATAATGCAAGACAGGATGAAAAAATATGAGGCGGGGTTTACCTTTTTTAGGTTACAGATAAACAATTATTTGCACGATCTAATCGATTATTGTGGTCGAGAATTTATGTTAGAGATATTTGATTGACGGGGGGGCATGTTGATCAAGGTCATAATCGATTATAGTTTGGATTTAATCGATTATGAGGCACAAAATTTTAAATAATTTGAAGAAGAATCTAATTGATTAGACCTATAAGATAATCGATTATGCAATATGTTTTATAAGAATTTAGTATATCCCCTTATGATCAGCAATGCTCTTTTCTAATTTATCATTATCTCTACTTATCTAAACACTAAGTTTAAACATTTGATCATGTGTTAGAAATGTTACCCCAATGTCTTATTCTCTTGAAGCTTTGAGGCACATATGATCTTTTTTATTAGAGTTCTTTCTTTGAGAAGATACAATGTGAGAGTCTTCTGATGTATCGTCAATTACATCTCTAAAAATATTTGAATATATTGATATTGACCTCTATTGAATGGAATGGTAAAAAAGCTATTGTATTTTATTCCTCAGCTCTAGGCTGATATATATAATGGTAATACAATAATGATATTAATTCTTTCCTTAATGGAGAATAAAGGGAAATAATACAAATAGAAATAATATATTCCAACACCCCCCCTCAAGTTGGTGCATAGATATCTATCATGCCCAACTTGTCAATCAAATGCTCAAAAGTTGGTCTTGCCAAACTTTTGGTAAGGATATCCGCAGTTTGCTGATTTGAAGTCACAAAAGGGAGACATATGATTCCAGCATTTAACTTCTCTTTAATGAAGTGTCGATCAATCTCAATATGTTTGGTTCTGTCATGTTGAACTGAGTTATGAGCTATGCTAATGGCAGCTTTACTGTCAGAGTATAATTTTAATGGAAGCTCAATTTTCATCTTAAGTTCTTTTAGGACTCTAAGGATCCATAACCCTTCACAAATACCTTGAGACATAGCTCTAAACTCAGCTTCTGCACTACTTCTTGCTACAACTCCTTGTTTCTTGCTCCTCCATGTCACAAGATTACCCCAAACATAAGTACAATATCCAGAGGTTGATCTTCTATCTGTGACTGAGCCTGCCCAATCAGCATCCGTGAAGATAGACACATTTCTTTCACTAGTTTTCTTAAAATGTAAGCCTTTACCAGGCTTTCCCTTCAAATATCTCAGTATCCGATAGACTGCCTCAAGATGTTCCTCGTAAGGAGAATGCATAAATTGACTTACTACACTAACTGAGAAAGCAATATCAGGTCGGGTATGTGACAAATAAATCAGTTTTCCAACCAATCTCTGATATCTTCCAGTGTCAACAGGAACACTACCTTCTCCCCAAAGTTTAGCATTAGGATCCATAGGGGTATCTGCAGGACGACATCCACTCATTCCTGTTTCTTTCAAGAAATCTAGAATGTATTTCTGCTGTGAAACCACAATACCCTTCTTTGACCGAGCAACCTCCATACCAAGAAAATATCGCATGGATCCTAAGTCCTTGATTTCAAAGTCTACTGCTAATTTCTCTTTTACTCTTGCCATTTCAACTGTATCGTCTCCAGTAAGGACAATATCATCAACATATACAATCAGGGCAGCCAATTTCCCATCATGGGAGAACTTTGTGAATAAGGTGTGATCAGCCTGTCCTTGAATGTACCCTTGTTTCTTCATGGACTGAGTGAATTTTTCAAACCAAGCTCTAGGAGACTATTTTAATCCATACAAAGACTTATTTAATTTGCATACATTTGATCCAAATTTGTCTTCAAAGCCAGGAGGAATGTCCATGTATACTTCTTCTAGATCGCCATTAAGAAAAGCATTTTTAACATCTAACTGATGTAGGGGCCAATCCAGGTTAGCAGCAAGAGATAAAAAAATTCTTACAGTGTTCAGTTTTGCAACAGGAGCAAATGTCTCTGAGTAGTCTATACCATAGGTCTGAGTAAATCCTTTAGCCACCAAGCGAGCCTTGTACCTTTCAATGGACCCATATGAATTATACTTCACAGTAAACACCCATTTGCATCCAACTGTCTTCTTGTCATTCGGTAGTGTCATAACACTCCAAATTTTGTTCTTTTCTAGAGCTTTCATCTCCTCAAGTACAACTTCCCTCCACTTTGGAATTTCTAGAGTAACCTGTACATTTTTTGGAATTTCTACACTAGACAATTTTGAGGTGAAGGCAAACAGAGATGAAGACAAATTTGAATATGATATAAAATTGGACATGGGGTGTTTAGTACACGATCTAACAGGTTTTCTAATGGCAACATGATCATCTATATCAGGATACAAAATACGACTTTCACAAACAGAGATGGACTTACCTTTCCTATTCTTAGGAGGTTGATCATTCCCCGGTTCAGATTCCTGACAGTGTGGAGATGTGGACTCATCCATTCCTTTGTGGTTCTTTTTTACAAAAACCTTCCCTTTCCAAATCCCGTTTCCTAATTCAAATCTGTTTTCCTGAAGTGACTCATTATTCTGTGGCATTTCAATTAGATCATCACTATCATCGTTTTCAGGAATTTCATTGTTTTCTACATGAGAAAATGTAGGCTCAGATTCGCAAGGATCGTTACTCATAACAGGAGTAGGATTAAATAAAGAATCATGGCCATTTTCTGTTGGTGCAGAAGTATAAGTCTCAGAACTTTGTGATACAGGCAAAGATAAATTATTTAAAAAACTCATGTTCTCAATTTGAAACAAGTCTTCCTTTATATCCCCCCTTGATGAGTGTCATCAAAAAAAGGTTTATTTTCAAAAAATGTAACATCCATAGTGACAAACATTTTTTTGGTTTTTGGATCAAAACATTTATATCCTTTTTAGGTTGGGGAGTATCCAACAAAAACACACTTTATAGCACGTGGTTCAAGTTTTCCAACATTCTTATGTTCATGAACAAAAGCTGTGCAACCAAAGATTTTTAATGTCAGATCAGTTAAAACACGAGAACTAGGAAAACATTCTTTGAAAGTATTAATCGGAATTTGAAAATTAAGAACTCTGGAGGGCATTATATTAATTAAATATGCAGCTGTTAAAACGGCTTCGCCCCACAAATATTTTGGTACTTTATTTGTGAAAAGTAAAGCTCTAGCAACCTCCAATAAATGTCTATTTTTCCTTTCGGCAACTCCATTTTGTTGAGGAGTATTAGGACATGAACTTTGATGTACAATCCCATTTTTTAGAAAAAAATCATCCAGAATAGTGTTAAAATATTATTTGCCATTATCACTTCTAAAGACTTGGATATTTGTTTGAAATTGATTCTGCACCATTGTAAAAAAATTCTTTACAGCCTGACAAACATCTGATTTCCCCTTTAACAAGTACACCCAACATACTCTTGTATGGTCATCTATAAATGTGATAAACCATTTTTTGAGAGAGAGTGTACTTGTACGGTTAGGGCCCCAAACATCACTGAATAATAGAAAAAGGTTTTGATGGTTTATAAGGCTGTATTGAAAATTGGAAACGATGACGTTTTGCAAACTCACATGCTTCACATTTAAACGAAGAAAAGTTCTTATTATGAAATAACTTAGGAAACAAGTGTTTTAAGTAACGAAAACTAGGATGACCTAATCTTAAATGCCATGTCATAATGTTTTCATCTTTATTATTCAAAACTGAAAAAGACTCAAAACAGGAACTTATTGTTTTTGAAGGTAGTTGTGATGCAGATCCAATGTCAAGGTAGTAGAGTCCTCCACTCTCCTTAGCACTGCCAATCATCTTCCCCGAGTTCAAATCCTGAAAGACACAGTGAGATCGGAAAAAATTAGTTTGACAATTTATATCTTGGGCTAATTTACTAACGGACATTAAATTACATGATAAATTTGGAACATTGTAATACGGTGAACTGACTTTTATAATCGAAATGTGCGGTAAAGCAAGAGTCGCCACCGACTTTTATTTTATCCAAACAAGTTAGAAAGGCTAAAAGAAACAGGAAAAACCTTTTAAATAAAATAGGGTTCAGGGGGTAATTATGCAAAGGGAAGGTTTAAGGCACCCTTTACATCCATGGTTTTCCATGGGCTCTTAATTGCTTTGCTCTTTGTTTTTTTTTTAGAAAAGTAGATGAAAAAGGATAGGGACTTTAGCTCGTAAATGAGCGTAGCCCTTTTGAAGGATTATGAGAAAGAATATAAAATTTTAGAGCAAGGCAAAGCAATTAGGGGCAATTACCTTAAACTTAGATGATAGGTTTCTTTTAGCCTTTCAGGATGAAAGGGTCTATCCTTGCCATAAGAGGGCAGGAAGCCTTTCGTTTGGAGGTTGAAGGGTCATCGCGTTATCATTCGCCATAAGACTGACCCATGCCATAGGGAGGCAGGTAGTCTAAGGGGAAAGATCAGAATAGCCTTTTTCGTAGGCAGCCAGAGGATATCTCAGCCTTTTCGAAGGCAACTTACGAGGGTCGAGATCATGCTTATCGAAGGCAGCATCATTAGGGACCATGATCTTTAATCGAGGCAACATGGCTGAGGTATCCTCATATTCGAGGGACTGGCTATTCTGCAAAAACACAAGGCAACAGGCAACAGGCAACAGAGAGGGTTACCCAAAAGTGTGCGTGGGTGCACCAATCACGTGATTATGTTCAGTTATATTATCTTGTAATTAGTGATGCTAGATTCAATTCAAAGTTGTCACTCCCCAGAATTACTAACCACGCAGTATAATATAAACAGTAATAACGGGGAAGGGAAATTGTAACCAGCGGAGGAGAGGGGAATTGAAACCAGCGGGATGTAATTAAAAAGCAAAAGGTTTAACACAAATAATAATTGAGGATAGGGTTTAGGGTTACCGATACGCGTAGCTTTGGCAATTTGACAAACCCTGAAAAGGCGGAAAAACAAGAAGGCAAAATATAGTGAGTGCATTATTTGTTCAGGGACAATTAGGGTTAACCCTAATAAAATAAAGGATAAATAAATTAATAATAAATAAATAAACAATACTTAGCTTTGCATTTGGATTTGATCTGACATGGTTGACAGTCGGAGGAAGCCTCAAGGTTAACCCTGAAAGTGGCAAGGCAAAGGCAGAAAAATTGAGTGTAGGCATAGTTCAAATAGATGTCAAAAGGCAAACCCTAAAAATAAAAGGAAACAAAATAAATCTAAGAATTAAATTAAATACTTAGCTTCGATTGGAAGGTTGATGGGTAAAGGTTCGCCTCGAGCCTTAAGCATTGAATCTGATCATCAGAGAATTGACAAAAATATAAGTGTAGGAGGAGTTCTATTGACGAGGAAATTAAACCCTAATCACATAAAAAAACTAATAACAATAATAATAAAAGAAGGGTTTAGAACTTAACTTCGTTCTTTTGATGTGGCGCGTAGTCAGAAGGCACCTGGAAAGACAACCCTGAAAAGGCACAGAAAAAGAAATATATTCAGTGTAGGGCAAACCCTAGTTAGGATTCAAATTTAGTATAATGGTAAATTGATTTGATTAATTATTGGTCTTACGACCTAATTAATCAAATCGGGACGGGAAAATTAAATCGAGTGTGAAAATAATTTTTTAGGAATTTTTTTGTGAATTAAATAAGATACATATAAATTTTTAAGTATGTGCAAATAATAAGAAATAAATATACAATTAAATAAACATAAGTATATAATTAAAATAAATATAAGTATATAAATATAATTAAAATAAATATATAATTATAATTGAGAAAATAAGCATATTATAAAAATAAAATAATTAAATAAACAAAATTATAAAAAGTTTTTATGATAATATATATATATATATATATATATATATATATATATAACTAGTTTATTATTATTAGGAAAAATAAAAAAGGATTTAAATTAATATATAATTAAAATAAATATAAAAAGGCTGTGTAATTAAAATTAAAAAAAAATTCTAAAATACTTAACTTCTGATCAGGTGTGGCACGTGCGTGGGAGTCCATGGTGCACCATCATTCTGACGCTCGTTGGATTGGAAAGAATGATGATTGGATGGCTGCGATGATGGGAGTACATGATAAGCCATGTTTCTTAACGCACAGGATCCTGGGATTTCAAAAGGGGGCGCGCGCGTTTTTTACCCAATCAGAGGGTGACACCTCTTCATCTTCAACCTTGGGCCATCATCTTTAACAGGGCTCTTCGCCAAAAGCGCTATGAAACACTAACCATCCAACCTGAAAAATAACGAATGCATACAAATGGCTACAGAAATTTGGCGCGATGGTGCCATTGAATTCGTCTCGATCACGTGAACCCGATGGTACCTATCTTGAAGCCTAATTTTACGTTATTCAGAAAGCCCCAATCTCAAGGGTACGAACCCTAACATGGCAAGTCACTCAAAACAGCATAATATCACACCAAACTTTCCAGAAACAATAATCATAGCATTTTAAACATGAATATGTCATTAATTTTGAGTATGGATGCTTGTGCTATGCGAATCGACATAAAATAGAAATTGACAAACCTGTGAGTATACCTGCGTGTTCTTGAGGATGCAGTGCTTGAAAACGATCGAGAAAGGTTCCTTGGAGGTCCAGGAACAAATTTAGATCAACAAAAAGCCTTGAATCACCTTGTAGCCAAGGATTGGAATTTGAATTTTGTATGAATTTTGAACTCCGGTTTTGATGCTCTTGGCTGCAGATTTTCGTGAACCCTAGCATCTGGCCTTGATCAGTATATATATGAGATTGATTAGGGCAAATAAAATTGAAGGAAATCTCTTTGAATCAAGAATTCAATGTGATGAAAATTTGATTGAAATTATGAAGAAATTTTCCTTAATTATGGCTCAATTTCAATCTTTTTTCACCAATCCTTTTATGCACGAAATTTGTATCCAATATTGTGTTTAAATGATGATTGAATTGATTGGAAATAGAATCAAATCAAATTTCTTGTTATTTACATGATTTGTTTTGATTTTTAATCACTTTTAATATGAATAAAAATTCATACTAAATCACATAATTCAATTAAATTCGTGGCAATTGGTTATTGGGCTTTAGATGACTTGTGGATCAAGGTTGAATAAAAATATCTTAGGCCCATTTGCAAAAATATTCAAATTTCTTCACATTTTTCCCTCCAAAATAGCCCAACTTTAGCAAGGCCTATCTCCCTCAATTTTTATAGGTATGGGGGTGTTCTAGGACTTTTTAGAAACCTTAGAGAGTCCCCTAACCAGTTTCTTTGGTCTCATGTCAAAATTATTTTCTATGCTCCTTGTGTGTCCTTTTGAAAAAAGTGTCTTTTTGTTGACTTTTGAAAAGGACCTATAATGTTTTGGTCCATATCTCTCAAATGATGCATTTTTGGACTTGGCATGTGAGACACAAATTTGTAGAGAATTAAATTTCCTTCAAAATAAGCTTTGGATGGGAAATTTCTGATGTTCCATGTGAGAGTTATGGCTGGTCAAAGTTCAGTTGACTTTTCCTATGCAAAACCCTAATTTAGAAACTTTTTGACTTGTTGATTTTTGTTCTTTCCTTGATGAACCATGATCAATTCTTGATCAAATGGTGAATTATACTTCACTATGAGGATCTTGACAAAAAATATCAGGAGCTTTGACTTTACTTTGACTACAGTTGACTTTTAGGTTAGCTTAGTCGACTGTTGCATTTTTGAACAATTGAGTGACCAATCCTTTGAGATGAGACTTGATATTTGTCATTGAGATGATGTGAGATATATTGAGCCATATGAGATGCCTTGGAGCCATTGATTCACTGATTTCTCTTTGAATAAGTCAAACCCTAGTTTTAGAGCCTTGTGTAGGAGAATGTGTTTTAGGAGCTTTGTGTATTGATTTGAATTTGTATAAGGAAGAAAAGCATGGGCAAATTTTGGGGTATGACAGCTGCCCCTGTTCAATTATCTTAAACCTGAAGATGTAGAGTGGTTTGTATGCCAGTCGGTATCTGAAGGTGGAAGATGATTGAACACTAGAATACCAAGAAATTTGCCCTTGTTGAAGTAGGGACCTTTGTCGGAGATGGGCTTAAAGATGCCATCAGACTTGATATACTTGAGAGTCAGAATGTGTCGTACGTTAGACTATTTCTGAGGAATAGACTTAGGTTGAGTCGTACGTTAGACTGGGTCTAGTTTGCATCAGCAGATGTCTGGAAAACCGTGCTTTAGGTCGAAGAATAAATCGTGCGTTAGACTATTCTCAATTGCATCCGTAGATGTCTGGAAAACCGTGCGTTAGGTCGAATAATAAATCGTGCGTTAGACTATTCTCAATTGCATCCTCAGATGTCTGGAAAACCGTGCGTTAGGTTGAAGAATAAATCGTGCGTTAGACTATTCTCAATTGCATCCGTAGATGTCTGGAAAACTGTGCGTTAGGTCGAAGAATAAATCGTGCGTTAGACTATTCTCAATTGCATCCTCAGATGTCTGGAAAACTGTGCGTTAGGTCGAAGAATAAATCGTGCGTTAGACTATTCTCAATTGCATCCTCAGATGTCTGGAAAACCGTGCGTTAGGTTGAAGAATAAATCGTGCGTTAGACTATTCTCAATTGCATCCGTAGATGTCTGGAAGGCCGTGCGTTAGGCTTTGCTTTGAATAAGATTCGAACTTTTGTAATGTACCTGTCAGATAATATTCACTTGGTAACAATGTCAGTTTTATGCAATGTTTATGATGTATGTAATGTGTTCCTCAAAATAAATGAGGAATGTGCGTATGAAGTAATGTATGCGATGTATGAATATGTTTATGATTTATGATGTATGACTATGATTTATGTTGCTTCTTGGAACATCTAGATTGAGGAGATAGATTATTCTCTTGTTGTGATTTTGATGTTTTGATCTTGTCTTGAAGATGCTCGATTGGGGATTTACGATTTCTGCTTGGGGATGATCAGTAACTTGATGTACCCTGATTGGGAATAAAAGATATTAGTAGACCATGTTGGAGAAGAGCCAAGTGTTGGAGAACCGGTAGTGTTGAAAATGTAAACTCTATTGGGGAGCCATATCTTTGTCGGGACGAAAGCATTTGAAAATGATTACTCTGTAGGGATATGATCTTGTGAAATCAGCTTTGTGGGAATACGTGGATGTCTTGACCGTTGCCCCCAGTATTATAGTACCTACCATTCATGGATTTAATTAGGACACACCACTGAATGTTGATCAAGATGTCAAACTGGACTTGCATAGATTTGCCCCAGTTAGTAGGAACTTTGGAAAGATTCGCCTCGCGAGGACTTTATGAGGTGTGCACTATGGGCGACATGCCCCTAGTAATCATAGGCTCAAGACAATGTCTTATGTTGGTTGAGAAGTAGCTTCAGATCTACTTGGATGCATGCCCTTGATTGTTTTGGCATCCTTGAGATATTCTCAGAATCTTGACTTGATTGCCCCAGATTGATTGGGCGAAGCGTGCCATGCCCCTTGTATACGTAGGAGACATGGCTTCTTGGAGTAATATTGTCTGTCGGGATGACTTTCAGTCATTAGTTGTACCATGTGCAGGTTCTTTCTGTTGCTAACATTTGAAGTTATGTAGCAGAATTTGTTTAATAATGAATTCATGAGATGCAATGCATACATTTGGCTTGAGTTTTCGAAAAACGTTAAAATAAGAGATGTAAAGGCGTGATATTTGTAAAACATGATATTCGTAACAATGTGATGTTTGTGAAAACGTGATATTAACTTAGCATTTTTGGTACCCTTAAGGAGTCGGGATACCTTTTTGGTGACAGTGTGCTTTCGAACTAACCATGCTTCAATTAGGACTTTCAAGGGTTGTAATGTGGCTTGGTTCACGGTTTAAGAAACAAAGGATAAAAGCTCAAAACTTGATTGTACCCACCCCTCTTCGTGATGATCTTCAGTCCTAAGCTCAGTTAATTCAACTCATGCATTCAGGTTCCAAGAGACTTTTGGATTTGCGCCTTTGATAATGACGATGGTTCACAAGCAAAGAGAACTTTCGAGATGGCAGTCACTTCTTCCTTTTGGTAGTCACAACATTGTGTTGTTCAGGAATTTGTTGACCTCTCTTTTTTCTTTTTTTTCATCTTTTTGATATCCCTAACTTTTGCCTGAACTGTCTATCTTGAGCTTACAGTCAGCGGGATGCCTTGATTTTTGCCTAAGTCTTCTTTTTGATTTTTGACTTAGCAGGCTTTTCTTTGTATATGTGTTTTTTATTCATCATTTTTCTTTTTGAAAGATACTGACTGCCTTGCTTGACGAACCATTGGTTTTTTGATTGACATCTCCAACACTTCTTTGATGTGTGCGGATGAACGCTTCTGGTTGAAACCCTTTTTGAAAGGTGTACTGAATGATTCTCTTAAAATAGAATGCACAGCCAAATTAACTGAGAACTACCCTGCCCCAGGTTATGATTAAGGGTTTTAGTTAGTACAAGAAAAAAACTTCTACTTCTTAGGCTCAAAGGGGTTGACGAGGGATTAACATCCTTATATATCCACTGTTTAGGAATTGAAACAATGCCTGTACATCGTCAGCATAGTCCGTTCAAAAGCATACTGTATGAGGTTGCGGTATCGTTTTCGTCATCCTCCCTCAAAAGGCTTACAGCTTAGCAGGAGTTGAATAAACACAAAACATATGCAAAGTAAATACGCAGTTTAAAGTGAGTGATAACAAAATAATGTATTCAAGACAAACATATGCAATGCACTGATGATGATTATTAAAATATATAATATCTATCATAATTCGATTGTTTAAACAAATAAAATTTGCGCATGAAAGTAAATCTAATGATTAAAAGTTCATCCACTTAGACATTAATCAGTCTTGTCGTGACTAGGCATAGGAGCGGTGATCACCACTGGAGTTCTCGGATGGTTGAATTCAATTTCTCCAGCATCGATCATGTCTTGAATCTTGTTTTTCAATGACCAGCAGCTATTTGTATCATGACCAGGACTATCAGAGTGATATGCACACCTCACATTAGGATTATAGCTATGAGCAGAAGTACTAGGATTCTTAGGGGGATCCTTTAAAGTGATCAACTCCGACTTCAGTAGGTGTTGTAATGCTTGAGCCAATGACATATTGATCTTTGTGAATTGACGCTTAGGTACATCTGACTTGCGTCTTTGTTGTGGAACTGGTGTAGAGATCAGAATTGTCCCCACAGATTGGTTGTGTTCATTGCGACCTTTTCGATTATGCTCAGCATTAGTCAGGTGAGGTTCTTCAGATGAGTTGAAGTCAATGATCCTTTCATCAATTAAGTCTTGAATCTTGTGCTTCAATTGCCAACAATCCTTTGTATCATGACCAGGACTATTCGAATGATAAGCACATCTCGCATGGTACTTATACCCAGGAGTGGGGTTGGTAGGAAATGGATATGGAGGCAATAGAGTTATCAAGTTCTGATTGAGCAGTTGTTGCAGAACTTGAGACAACGGCATGTGCAACGGAGTGAATGACCGCTTAGGTTTGGATTTCCATTTATCTTGCACACCTTGCTCCCTTTGTTGATCCTTCTCCTTCTTGGTCAGAAGCGCCTTTAATTCTTCTTGCCCCTTGGCCAAGTGAAAGATTATTTTCTGGAACTGGTTATTCTGAGCCTGAAGATTTTTGACAGATTGTTCGAGATCCATTTCCTTGCTGAAATAAACAGCGGAAAGATGAGGCCTTTGATTTTATGAAACCTGTGATGCGATGTTTATGAATGATATGATTATGCAATGTTTTCGAGGACCTTGGAATTCAAATTTGTTTAAAACAAAACAGAAGAGACTTTATTAATAATACTTAAGGAAAAAGAAATTGTAAATTGTTTTATTATTATCTTTTACAATAATGAAAGTATAAAACTAAAAATAAAACTAGGAATAAAATAATAAAACAAAAGTCTTCAAGTCTCCCATGGACGCTTCCTTTTTGAACCGATGAAGTTGTTGATGCCTTGCTCCGCTTGAAGTAGCTTTGTGAGCTCTAATACTTTCTTTTCTTTAGCGCAAAACTGAGCTTCGAAAGTGTCTCTTTCTTCTTTTAATTGAATCCAAGATCTCTTTAATTCTTCGATGTCAGTTGGCATGTCTGGATGAGCAATAACTTGAGGAACTTTTTCCTCGCAATCAGGCTCCACTATCACAGGTAGGACATATGGATAAGGCATGATGAGACGTTGAGCACGAGTGCGCACCCATCTAAGGTAAGGCCCCAAAGGAATGGAGTTTCTTTGCCCCAAGCTCTTGCTATCAATTCTGTTCACCATATCCCATGCTCGTATAAACTTCCGGCGGTGATTTTGAGTATCATTTTCATAATCAAACACAACCCCTTGTATAAGCATCTGATGAGGGCCATCTCTTCGAGCATAACCAAACTGACGTAAGGCCAAACAAGGATTATAAGTAATACCCCCTCGTATGCCAAGTAAAGGCACATTAGGATATTGTCCACAGCGGTCGATGATGGTAACACTCTCCTTGGATAAGGAAAGCCAGCGGATATCAGAATGAGAAAGTGACATTATTCTCTTATGCCATTTCAGCCTTTGGTCGTTCCTCATTACTGAGCGAGGAAAGTGCGAAATAAACCACTTAGATAGCAAAGGTATGCAGCACATGAGAGTCCCTCATTTCTTCATAGTACGAGTGTGAAGAGAGTGTAGGATGTCTCCAAGCAAAGTAGGAACTGGATTGCGTGTCAGAAATATCTTTATGGCGTGCACATCAATGAACTGATCAGGATTAGGGAATAATACCAAACAATAAATGAGCAAAGCTAATACGTCTTCGAAGGCTTGATAACTCATGGACTTCAAAAACATGCGAGCTTTTCCGAATAAGAACTTAGCGAGGAATCCCTTGACTCCACTTCTGGTTTCCCAATGACTATCAATATCAGACTTCTTAAGATGTAAAGCGGAAGCGATAACTTCCAATTTTGGAATTTCTTCCAAACCAGTGAACGGAATCTGATCTCGGATGGAGAGTCCAAGTATGTCAGCAAACTCCTCCATAGTAGGTACCAACTGATAATTCGGGAAAGTAAAGCAATGATGCTCGGGATCGAAGAATTGAAATAATACACTCATCATTTCTTCGTCAAAACCTGAAGTAACCAAACAAGGCAAGAGACCATGTCTTTTAGTGAATCGGGAACCTCCAGGAATCTCTAATACCAACTCTTTCAGTTTGGAAGGTATCTTCACAAAGTTAACTCGAATGGTGTTTCTAGTCTCCATGACCTACAAAACAGAACAAAGATGAATTCTTTGGTCCTCGAATGGTTAGTCATGATGTTATGATGCTTATGATGTTTATGATGTCATGATGTCAAGTAGATAACAAACACAAACAAGTCACACAATTTTGCCTTAAGGTTAGGCTTGCATGTAGTCCAGAGGTGCGTACCCTCCCCCTGAAGTTTAGTCGGTTCAAACCTGTCCTATATAAAGATCGGGTTCTAGGGATCTCATATCATTGACCTTTCTCGAAGGCGCTTATCTCAGTTCGGCAATCGAATCGCCAACCGAAAAGGTCCTGAAAGTCCAGTCCATATGAGTGTAGCTTCAAGTATCAACCAACTTCAGTCGGAACCAAAGCCAGCCATCTCGCTACTTTCTAAAAGGCCAAAGTCAAGTTCGACTAAGGTTCTAAGGGCGAATTAGTGCTTAATGACACCACGCGGCAGCCAAGCATTTCCTCAGGTCGGATCTCAAGGAACACCAGGACAAACCAATGTGTCACACTAACGATGGCCATCAGATCAACCACATCAGTATACGCTGTGCAGTCTCATTGATCTCATGCCATTTACCTAAGGTACTCAGATCCGGGTTAGGATCTTTCACACAGCAAAATAACCAAAACAACCCTGCAAAAATAAAGCAAACAAAGCAAACAATAGAAAACATTTAAGGTGAATCCTAAACTTTTAAGGTAACCCCTCTTTTATCGAAATTTATCCCCAACAGAGTCGCCAGTTCTGTAATACGGTGAACTGACTTTTATAATCGAAATGTGCGGTAAAGCAAGAGTCGCCACCGACTTTTATTTTATCCAAACAAGTTAGAAAGGCTAAAAGAAACAGGAAAAACCTTTTAAATAAAATAGGGTTTGGGGGGTAATTATGCAAAGGGAAGGTGTAAGGCACCCTTTACATCAATGGTTTTCCATGGGCTCTTAATTGCTTTGCTCTTTGTTTTTTTTTTTAGAAAAGTAGATGAAAAAGGATAGGGACTTTAGCTCGTAAATGAGCGTAGCCCTTTTGAAGGATTATGAGAAAGAATATAAAATTTTAGAGCAAGGCAAAGCAATTAGGGGCAATTACCTTAAACTTAGATGATAGGTTTCTTTTAGCCTTTCAGGATGAAAGGGTCTATCCTTGCCATAAGAGGGCAGGAAGCCTTTCGTTTGGAGGTTGAAGGGTCATCGCGTTATCATTCGCCATAAGACTGACCCATGCCATAGGGAGGCAGGTAGTATAAGGGGAAAGATCAGAATAGCCTTTTTCGTAGGCAGCCAGAGGATATCTCAGCCTTTTCGAAGGCAACTTACGAGGGTCGAGATCATGCTTATCGAAGGCAGCATCATTAGGGACCATGATCTTTAATCGAGGCAACATGGCTGAGGTATCCTCATATTCGAGGGACTGGCTATTCTGCAAAAACACAAGGCAATAGGCAACAGGCAACAGAGAGGGTTACCCAAAAGTGTGCGTGGATGCACCAATCACGTGATTATGTTCAGTTATATTATCTTGTAATTAGTGATGCTAGATTCAATTCAAAGTTGTCACTCCCCAAAATTACTAACCACGCAGTATAATATAAACAGTAATAACGGGGAAGGGAAATTGTAACCAGCGGAGGAGAGGGGAATTGAAACCAGCGGGATGTAATTAAAAAGCAAAAGGTTTAACACAAATAATAATTGAGGATAGGGTTTAGGGTTACCGATACGCGTAGCTTTAGCAATTTGACAAACCCTGAAAAGGCGGAAAAACAAGAAGGCAAAATATAGTGAGTGCATTATTAGTTCAGGGATAATTAGGGTTAACCCTAATAAAATAAAGGATAAATAAATTAATAATAAATAAATAAACAATACTTAGCTTTGCATTTGGATTTGATCTGACATGGTTGACAGTCGGAGGAAGCCTCAAGGTTAACCCTGAAAGTGGCAAGGCAAAGGCAGAAAAATTGAGTGTAGGCATAGTTCAAATAGATGTCAAAAGGCAAACCCTAAAAATAAAAGGAAACAAAATAAATCTAAGAATTAAATTAAATACTTAGCTTCGATTGGAAGGTTGATGGGTAAAGGTTCGCCTCGAGCCTTAAGTATTGAATCTGATCATCAGAGAATTGACAAAAATATAAGTGTAGGAGGAGTTCTATTGACGAGGAAATTAAACCCTAATCACATAAAAAAACTAATAACAATAATAATAAAAGAAGGGTTTAGAACTTAACTTCGTTCTTTTGATGTGGCGCGTAGTCAGAAGGCACCTGGAAAGACAACCCTGAAAAGGCACAGAAAAAGAAATATATTCAGTGTAGGGCAAACCCTAGTTAGGATTCAAATTGAGTATAATGGTAAATTGATTTGATTAATTATTGGTCTTACGACCTAATTAATCAAATCGGGACGAGAAAATTAAATCGAGTGTGAAAATAATTTTTTAGGAATTTTTTTGTGAATTAAATAAGATACATATAAATTTTCAAGTATGTGCAAATAATAAGAAATAAATATACAATTAAATAAACATAAGTATATAATTAAAATAAATATAAGTATATAAATATAATTAAAATAAATATAAGTATATAAATATAATTAAAATAAATATATAATTATAATTGAGAAAATAAGCATATTATAAAAATAAAATAATTAAATAAACAAAATTATAAAAAGTTTTTATGATAATATATATATATAACTAGTTTATTATTATTAGGAAAAATAAAAAAGGATTTAAATTAATAGATAATTAAAATAAATATAAAAAGGCTGTGTAATTAAAATTAAAAAAAAATTCTAAAATACTTAACTTCTGATCAGGTGTGGCACGTGCGTGGGAGTCCATGGTGCACCATCATTCTGACGCTCGTTGGATTGGAAAGAAAGATGATTAGATGGCTGCGATGATGGGAGTACATGATAAGCCATGTTTCTTAACGCACAGGATCCTGGGATTTCAAAAGGGGGCGCGCGCGTTTTTTACCCAATCAGAGGGTGACACCTCTTCATCTTCAACCTTGGGCTATCATCTTTAACAGCGCTCTTCGCCAAAAGCGCTATGAAACACTAACCATCCAACCTGAAAAATAACGAATGCATACAAATGGCTACAGAAATTTGGCGCGATGGTGCCATTGAATTCGTCTCGATCACGTGAACCCGATGGTACCTATTTTGAAGCCTGATTTTACGTTATTCAGAAAGCCCCAATCTCAAGGGCACGAACCCTAACATGGCAAGTCACTCAAAACAGCATAATATCACACCAAACTTTCCAGAAACAATAATCATAGCATTTTAAACATGAATATGTCATTAATTTTGAGTATGGATGCTTGTGCTATGCGAATCGACATAAAATAGAAATTGACAAACCTGTGAGTATACCTGCGTGTTCTTGGGGATGCAGTGCTTGAAAACGATCGAGAAAGGTTCCTTGGAGGTCCAGGAACAAATTGAGATCAACAAAAAGCCTTGAATCACCTTGTAGCCAAGGATTGGAATTTGAGTTTTGTATGAATTTTGAACTCCGGTTTTGATGCTCTTGGCTGCAGATTTTCGTGAACCCTAGCATCTGGCCTTGATTAGTATATATATGAGATTGATTAGGGCAAATAAAATTGAAGGAAATCTCTTTGAATCAAGAATTCAATGTGAGGAAAATTTGATTGAAATTATGAAGAAATTTTCCTTAATTATGGCTCAATTTCAATCTTTTTTCACCAATCCTTTTGTGCACGAAATTTGTATCCAATATTGTGTTTAAATGATGATTGAATTGATTGGAAATAGAATCAAATCAAATTTCTTGTTATTTACATGATTTGTTTTGATTTTTAATCACTTTTAATATGAATAAAAATTCATACTAAATCACATAATTCAAGTAAATTCGTGGAAATTGGTTATTAGGCTTTAGTTGACTTGTGGATCAAGGTTGAATAAAAATATCTTAGGCCCATTTGCAAAAATATTCAAATTTCTTCACATTTTTCCCTCCAAAATAGCCCAACTTTAGCAAGGCCTATCTCCCTCAATTTTTTAGGTATGGGGGTGTTCTAGGACTTTTTAGAAACCTTAGAGAGTCGCCTACCCAGTGTCTTTGGTCTCATGTCAAAATTATTTTCTATGCTCCTTGTGTGTCCATTTGAAAAAAGTGTCTTTTTGTTGACTTTTGAAAAGGACCTATAATGTTTTGGTCCATATCTCTCAAATGATGCATTTTTGGACTTGGCATGTGAGACACAAATTTGTAGAGAATTAAATTTCCTTCAAAATAAGCTTTGAATGGGAAATTTATAATGTTCCATGTGAGAGTTATGGCTGGTCAAAGTTTAGTTGACTTTTCCTATGCAAAACCCTAATTTAGAAACTTTTTGACTTGTTAATTTTTGTTCTTTCCTTGATGATCCATGATCAATTCTTGATCAAATGGTGAATGATACTTCACTATGAGGATCTTGACAAAAAAAATCAGGAGCTTTGACTTTACTTTGACTACAGTTGACTTTTAGGTTAGCTTAGTTGACTGTTGCATTTTTGAACAATTGAGTGACCAATCCTTTGAGATGAGACTTGATATTTGTCATGGAGATGATGTGAGATATATTGAGCCATATGAGATGCCTTGGAGCCATTGATTCACTAATTTCTCTTTGAATAAGTCAAACCCTAGTTTTAGAGCCTTTTGTAGGAGAATGTGTTTTAGGAGCTTTGTGTATTGATTTGAATTTGTATAAGGAAGAAAAGCATGGGCAAATTTTGGGGTATGACAAACATGAAGGACATTTTTCAGAGTTAACATTGGAGAAAATACAACTGACCCTTTACCTGCAATGGCTGAAAAAGAGCCATCTGCAATTTTTATTTTTTGGTTACCTGCACATGGACTATATGAAGAAAAAAAAAATAGATTCACCTGTCATGTGATCAGAGGCACCTGAATCTACTATCCAAGTATGACTGGGACTGACACTAATAAATGCAGAATTACCTTTTGTTTTTATAGAGCAAGAAGGAGTTGGAGACTCGAGGAGTTTGTACAGTCTGTCTAGTTGTTCTGTAGTGAGTGGAAGCTGCGGTGAAGAAATTTGCTGCCCTTGATCAGAATTACTAGCCTAAAATGCACGACCACCTTTCTTCTTCCAGTTAGGAGGTTTCCCTTTGAGCTTCCAACAGGTTTCACGCGTATGCCATTCACGCTTACAGTGGTCACACCAAGGAACTTTGTCTACCCTTTTTTCCTCGTCAAGGTTCCTAGTAGCCAAAGCTGAGCCTTCAGATTCAGAGCTTCGTGGTGTTTTGCCCATCATAATACCTTGTCGTGCCTCCTCCCTTCTTATTTCTGCAAAAGTTTCACGAAGAGTTGGCAATGGTATTTTTCCTAAAACTCTACCTCTTACCTCATCAAGGTCTTTATTGAGCCCAGCGAGAAACATGAAGACACGATCATTTTCTTGTCTTTTGAGAAACAAAACACTATCTTCTGTACACCTCCAATTGTCATCATAACATAGATCCAACTCTTGCCAAAGGGTCGACAACTCATTGTAGTAAGCAGTAACATTCATGTCCCCTTGTTTCGCATGCCATAACTTTGATTTTAAACCAAAAATTTGGGAAGAGTTTTGAATATCAGAGTATGTTTCCTTAACAGCTTCCCATACATCCTTTGCAGAAGGCAAAAACATATAAGGCTTACCTATTCCAGTTTCCATAGAGCTTACCAACCACGCAATAATCAAGGAGTTTTCAGATTTCCATTGTTGGTAAAGAGGGTCTCCTACTGCCGGTTCAGCTACTGCTCCAGTTAAAAAACCCAACTTCCCTTTGCTATCCAATACCAAGCGAACTGTCTGGGCCCATTCATTATAGTTATTCCCATTCATCTTAGGAATATTGACCTTGAGGGAGTATGAGGAACCCTCTTGGTCATTGCCGCCTATATTGAAATAACTGCCATTGTTTGTGACACCCGATGTTTCGTCGCTGTTTTCGCCACCATTGCCATTTCCGCGGCCACCACCGTTATCGCGGCCGCCGCCATCACCGCGGCCACCGCCACCGCCATTATTGGATCCGGTGTAGGCAAAACCTAGAGCGGGCAAATTCGTGCCGTGATTCGTCATAGGGGATTAAACAGGTATGTCAATCGGAAGCTGTTGTGGAAGTTTTACAGTAAACCCTAACCCAGAGCTCTTGATACCATATTGAATGGAATGGTAAAAAAGCTGTTGTATTTTATTCCTCAACTCTAGGCTGGTATATATAATGGTAATACAATAATGATATTAATTCTTTCCTTAATGGAGAATAAAGGTAAATAATACAAATAGAAATAATATATTCCAACAACCTCATTGATTTTTCATCTTGTCCACGAGATGAATCTCCAAATGTTCTTCTGATGTTGATTTTTTTAAAGATTCTACTTGTTGAAGCTTCTTCATGTTTTCTGATGGATGAAGCTTCTTTATCATTTCTATCAGACAATGACCCTTTAGGTGATCATTCATCTATTGAGATCATCCGTTCGAATTATTTTTTACATGTGTTAATATTTCACTTTCATCTTTGAGTATTCTTGAAGACGATGATGACAATGAAAATGAAGATATTTTGTGTATGTTTGGTCTTTCTTCTTCTTCCTTGAGTAGCCGAATCAACTCCTTAAGTTTCTTTTTGATTTCCTTCTTTCTAGATTTTTCATGTACTCAACTAAGGCAATACTATCATTTCAATTAAAGATTGGATTAGATTTCTGATGCCAAATCTTAATTCTTAGACATTTGTTAGATACAAAATTTCTAACATAACCTCCAAGAGTTCCAATAATTGAGTATCATATATGAGGACTACTTTCATAATCATTTAGCATTCTAACTTCCTAGATTTGTGCGTTCATTATCTCTTGTTTGGTTTTAGAAGAAACTCCACATATTATCTCAAGAGTGTCCCACACTTCCTTGGCAAGATTATAATTAAAAACGTAAAATAATTCCTTATAGCTCAAGACACTTGTCAAAAGATGCTTGTATTTAAAACCAAGTCTTAATTTTTTCTTGCTTCTTTGGTCCAATGAAAAATGGTTTATTTATTACTTTTTAATCTAAGCAAAAAGTAGGAGTAAATGGATCATTATGTAAAGAATCTCACATTTCAAAATCATTTAATTTTATAAAAACTCCAAACTCCGCTTCCCAAGATTCAAACCTTTCACCATCAAACGGTAAAGGTGTGTGTATTCATGAAAAGTCATTTGTTAAAATTGTAAATGTTTGCAGACATCATACTACCTCTTGAGATGATTAGTCTTAAAACATTAGTTAGGCTCTGATGTCACTTGTTGGACAAGTGAATCCAAACAAAAGAGGGAGAGGTTAGTTATGTTATTTTAAAACACAATGTCCTATTAAAAAATGCCCCAACACTAGAACCAAACACATCACATGCAAATTTCACTCTTAAAGCACTAAGTCAAAATTGAAGAAGAAATAAGAGAGATAAGAGAATGGAAAGTTTGAAAAAGTATTCAAAATATGGTTTATGGTGTGAGTGAAATAAAAAAGAATCTCTCTATTTATAGGAAAATATGTGGCTAAAATATAGAAATAATCCATGGGCTTTTTAATGTCGCTAATTGATTAACAATTAAGTTTAACAAATTAGCGAAGATAAAAAAGGAATATTTTAACTGGCATTGTCATAAATCGATTATAGCATTCTCTAATTGATTATGAGTGTTATAAGTCCCTAATCCATTAGTTAATCATAAAAGGGTTTTTAGTAGCTTTCACAAAGTCATAGAGGCTTTGCGTTCATTCGAAAGTGTTCGCGTTATTTGCTTTATTAATTCAAGAGTTGATCTTATATCTTTATAAATACATACCACTCAACACTTACCTGACGAGCTTTTACACTTCATCCATTTCACAACTTTAAAGAATTAAGATCCCTTTCTTGATACATCCATAATTTAACATATCATTTGAGACTTGAATTTACTTCTATCTGATGAAGCTTGGTAAGGCTTCTTGATAATTAAATATCATATTTAGAGAGATTGATTTATTGAGATCATCAGGGATTCAATATTGAATTGGACAAGGGTGACACAGTATATGTCTTGTGTTCAATATGCACATGAGGACAACAAGGCAATTGTACATACAAATATTATCACAGAAAGATTTTGTCAGATCACATGACATTTTCGTGACTTGGGTAGCAGTGATGTATTGGTAGATACCTCTCACTGTTTATTATATTAAAAGTGTGATTTAATATAATTTCCAACACAACGAGAACCTACAAGGTCATACAAATAAGGACAAGTTGATGAAAAATAAAATAAATAAGGAACACCGTAAGATACATGCACTTAAGTAAACTATAGGACACCTTAAGGTACAATTCACTTAATTGAAATACGGTACACTATAAGGTACACTGCACTTAAGTGGTTTTTTAACTTGCAGTATATCCAAGTGGCTCTATAAATAAAACTCTTCTGGCTGTAGCTTTCACTATTAATAAAATTTGATTTGTGAAACCCTAGTTGTAATCTCTCTCTCTCTCTCTCTCACACACACACACACACACACACACACTCAAAGTCTTTATTCGTTGCAGCTATCATTGGGACTGAAGGCACTCTATTCGTGTGGATTGAGTAGAGGCGTTATTCTTCATTCAACGTTCATGATCATTCCTCTGATTCTGCATCAGAGACGCTAATTGCTACAAGAGGTAATTATTCCAGCACTCATCATGCATCATTCGTAAAGATCACCTAAAGGAAAAATTTTGTTTTTCGTTGTGTTTAGTATCACGGTTCCTTTCAATTCAAAGGTGGTTTAAAGAGTTCTTTTATGCAAAGTAAACTTAATTCGCTTGATGGAGTGAAGATCTCTGAAAAATATTGAAAACAGAAATAATCGCCTTTGGTATATCGATCTTGTAAATATTTCCATATTTTTGTTGCATTGTTAAAGCAAATGGTGCTCTGAGCGGTTTAGGGATTTATGGTTCTGGTAATCCACGACAATATTATTCTGTTACACGTATCTCAGAGTTTGAAATTAAAATTACTCGAGAAAAGCTCGTGTGATTAAGCCATTAATAAAATTGAGTTTGTTTTTGGACAATAAGGCTCATTTCATAGATTTGTTCCAAGTGTGATAATTTGAATTGTTGAGTGTTGGTGCTACAAGAGCGACATCAGGGTTTTCACCATGAAGGTAACAAGGGGTTGCACGGATTGCGTAAGGGACCAGATGAATTGTTGTGATTGGAAGTTTTTAAGAAAGAATCAGAATCTTACCATAAATAACTAAACTTTCTAAGAAACTTAACCAACTAATAATTACATAATAATCTACAATATTTAGACGAAGAAAAAAATAATTAAGATCAAGAGGAGTGATTTTAGGTCAAAATTAACCCAAAATCACTCTTTTCTCATTTCTAATATACGATGAAGAAAAACAAAAAAAAAATTAGAGGTGGTAAAGAGTGATCCTATGACCTATCATTTGTGATTATTTAATTGATGGATACATCTACACATACAATAAACAAATTAATTATATAAAATAAAATAATTCTCCATCGTTTATTATAAGACTCGCTTAAATTTTATAGATATTTAAAAAGTGTGTTAATTTTACATAATAATCCAATATAACTAATAACAAAATAAAAAAGAAAAATGTAATTTATATTTTCTTCTTATTATTAATTATTAATTAATAGAAGTATTGTTGAATAGAGTTTCTTACTGCCTGTAAAAGTTTTTAGAGAGTCCTATAAAAATAATTACAAAAAATAATTAATTTTATAATTAGAGATAATAAAATAATACATATTCATAGGAAACAATCAATAACTTTTCTTTGCTCTACACAATGAACTATACTCCTTCCAATTTTAAACATATGCAATTATAATTTGAATCAAATACATTAAATCTTTCTTTTCTTATCCAAGATTTCTTAATTTATGTCAAATTAATAAAAGTGATTTAAAATTGTTATATATATATATATATATATATATATATATATATATATATATATATATATATATATATATATATATATAAGGGCCTGTTTGTTTAGTTTTTTTAAAATAATTTTTATAATATTATATTATTTTATATAAAAATAGTTACAAAGAAACTTTTCAAAAAACAAATTTGGTTTGAATAATTATTCTTAAAATGTTATTTTAGGTATTTTATTTTTTAATGAATTTTTTTTCTGAATATTAAAATTTTCAAAATCACTTAATTTTAAATTTATTTCAAATAAATTTTTGTAAAAGTCACTTTTGAAATACTATTTTTTAAAAAATTTTAATTTTAACTATGTTTTAATATTCAAAAATATTTATTTATGTTATAAGATGTGAAAAGTAATATTTCAATTAAAAAAATAAATATAAAAATTTTATAATATTTTTTATAAATTGTTTTCTAAAATTTATTTTTAAAAATATAAAAAAAAAATCAATTTTTTTAAAGTGGAAAGTATAAATAGATTAAGGAACAAAGAAAAGGGACAAGTGAGACAAATCCAAACACTCACATTCACATAGCATTCACTTCTTCACTCTCCAGTCTGCAGACAATGAGGTTTTTCCCTTTCTTGCTGTCTTTTTTCTCTTTCGTTTTACTTTTGCTGAAATCTGAAATTTTTCTATGTTTTCTATGAAGATAAGCCATTATTACTTTCACTCTTGCTTAGTTTTAGCTTTGCCCCATTTCAATTTCATGTTATTATTGTCTTTGCTACATTTGTTTCTACCATCAAAATCATATCTTTGTAATTATTATGAAGAAAAAATGAAACTTTTTGATATATTGTTGACTCATTTGTTTGTATAACCCTGTGAAGTTTCAATATTCTTAGTCATTTAAACAATTGAATGTTGAAATCGCGATAATTGATATTCGTGAAGAATCGCATTCAAAGAATACTGTTAGGGTTTCAGTTATGGGTGCATTGTAGAGACATTAGAAACCTTTGATACCGCGGATTAAATTATAAACATTTTTGTAAAACCCTAAATAGTTTCGAATTTTATACCATTCAAGCAAATTATTTTTATTCAGTTATTGAATGTTGGTCTCAAATAGCTGAGAATCACATTAGAATTAGAGTTTGACCTAAACAGGCTTCAAGTACTCTTTAACAATGGGAGGTCTATTAGTATAGAAAATATCGGTATATGAGTAGTGTATTTGTCGAGCTGATTCAAGGCTTCCCTGAGTAACCCCAAGGGTTGTTCTTTGTCCAATTCCATTGGTCCCTGCACATCTCCTCTACACCATATTTGGCCTTCCAACCGAGTTCTCTCTCGGCTTTATCTGTAGATGCATAGACCTCGGTAGCGTCTCCTGGACGTCTTGGACACAAGTTCAATGCGATTTTCTTGCCAGAAGCTTTATTAAATGCGTCAACCATTTCAAGCACGGATGTGCCACGACCTGTTCCCAAATTGTAAGCCACACAACCTATGTTTTCCGTTGCGAAAAGCTTTCTTAGGGCGGCAATGTGACCGTCTGCTAAGTCCATCACATGGATATAGTCCCGTACCGCAGTGCCATCCCTTGTAGGATAATCATGACCGTAAACATTAAGCTCGGGTAATCTTCCAACGGCTACTTGCTGTATATAAGGCATGAGGTTATTCGGGATGCCCTTAGGATCTTCGCCGAGTTTACCACTTTCATGTGCCCCAACTGGATTGAAGTATCTCAGTAAAATGATTCTCCATTCTGGATCAGCTTTCTGAATATCTCGCGCAATTTCTTCAAGGAAAAGCTTCGTCCGTCCATAAGGGTTCATTGCTTGTAACTTGAAATCCTCCACACATGGTATTGTTTCAGGTTGGCCGTAAACCGTTGCAGACGATGAGAAAACCATGTTTTTGCAATTGTGCTTAGCCATAACATCATAGAGATTGATTGTGCCGACGAGATTATTATCGAAATAACGTTGAGGATTTTGAACACTTTCACCAACTGCTTTTAGCCCAGCAAAATGAATCACAGCCTCGAATTTAGTTTTTGAGAAGAGTTTCTCCAAATCATCTTTATTCCTGAGATCTCCCAGCGTGAATTCAAGATTCTGAGAAAGGTCAGGACCAACAACTTCACGAACGCGGTCCACTGCTTCCATAACAGAATTATCGAAATTATCGATGATGGAAACATGAAACCCATCTCTAAGAAGCTGAACAACGGTATGAGCGCCAATGAAACCAGCCCCGCCGGTTACAAGTATTTTTTGTGATGAAGACGCCATATGTTGAAACAGCTGAGATAGAGAGAGGCGTGAGATTTTGAGAGATAGAGAGCGTTGTGAAAAGTGATAGATTTGGATTTTGAGTTTTGGATTTTATACAGTAATGAAATATCATTAATTGCTATTTTTGGGTAATGGACAGAAAATTGGGATCTGGAATGATTTTGTTAGATTTTAACTTTCTTTCTATCTGTAATCCATTTTTTATTTGTTAAATTACGCGCGCGGCTAATTTAAGATAAGATTAGTAATTCTGTTTTGTATGTAGGTTCCATTTTTAGCTTCTGGATTGGATTGCCAAGTAAGCTCCTTTTCAACCATGTGTAGGCCAAACTATAATTCTACAATGCGCTGTTAACCTCTTTTTTATAGAATTAGGCCAAACTATAATTCTACGATGGTATTAGGATTTAGGACCTGTCGATGGGGTCATTGGCCACCCACCATTTATATCCACGCACCAAGCTCAATACTGTTGGGTGTTTGGGTGTGAGGGGTGTATTGGGAAAATCTCTAATTCCATATTAGTTATCGATAGAGTCTGGAAATAGTTTATATCGAGTGGCACTCCTCACTTTACTAACCGGTTTTGTAGAGATGAGTTATGCAAAACTATAATTCTAATAATTGTGATTACGGTTACATATACTATTGCAAAACCCTCTAGTTGAAAAATTATTTTTCGCTACTAATTTGATTTTTTCGTTTTGTGTGTAGTCGCCATCCTGAAGTTCTGTGGGCGCAGCGTTCCGACAAGCTTTACCTGACTGTTTCTCTAACTGATGCCAAGGATGTTTCTGTGAAGTGTGAGCCTCATGGCTTGTTCACTTTCACTGCTTCTAAGCTTCAACATGAATCCTACAGCTTTACCTTGGAACTTTATGGATCGATTGAACCTGAGGTGAGTGATCTTTCACTGCTTCCAATTTACCGATAGTTTCGGTTTTTTCCATATCCAGTTTTGAAAAGGGTGGATGGTTATGTATTTAAATTTGTTATTGTGCTATGTAGGGCTGTAAAATAAAATCGAGCTCAAGAAACATACTATGCTCAATTCAGAAAGGACAAAGAGGTTGGTGGAAAAGACTACTGAAGTCTGAAGAGAAACCTGCTCCATACCTTAAGGTTGATTGGAATAAATGGTGTGACGAAGATGAAGAATCAGATTGTAAGCTTTCGTTACCGTAAATAACTATTTGATTGGCGTTTCAAAATTGAACTCTAATCCAACATGAGTATTTATATTGGTTTAATAACCTTGAAGATTAAAACTAAATCAATTACTTGTGAGTATTACTCTCGTCTGATTAAAGTTTCTATTGGAATTATTACAGCTGAATTGATATCCGATGACGATGGACGGGTATGTCAACTTTATTTCTCGTCGCATGTAATTTTGAGTTGTAGAGTTTAACAAACCTCCCACTCCAAGTACTTAATCTTATACAATGCAACTTGTTCTTTTGCAGTTTGCTGGCGAAGATGATGAAAGCAGTGATGATGAAGGAATGTTATGTAAGTGAATCAGTTGCATCTCTTTAGTTACAGTTATTCTTTCAATTGCTTGCATCTTCTTTGAGAGCGTGTAAGGCGTGCTACCGCATAGTGCTCAAAATCTGTCACGGTTAAATCGCGATTAAATAGGAACTCATAAAATATTTGTCAAGGTTAAACCATAGTTAAATAGTGTCCATATTTTTTCTGTCGCGATTGAATCATGACTAACCTGCACAGGATCTAAAAAAACTTAAACGGTCCTGTCTATAAGATACCTTAGTCTCTGTTTGGATAAACAACTTCATTTAGCAGTTATGCTATAATGCTTATAGCGTAAGCGCTTATCTTACAGTTTATGTATAAATGATTATCATTTGCAGATCTTCCTGATTTGGAAAGGGCTAGAGGAAAGTGATTCTTTGAGTAGTAACAAAGGTTGAAGAAGCTTCAAGGAGATGGAATCATATGAAAGTGTTAGATAGTAGCTGCATGGATAAGACTCATTGTTGTAGCTATCCTGTTGTATATATAGAATCTGAGTAGTGCTTTGGAATCTGAAAACAGTCTTCATCTTCTTGATTACTTGGTACTAATTCTAATCAAAGGTTTCTTTGATGTGGATGCTGGTTGCATCATAATCTAACCTCTTTTATTGAAAATATGTTTTCTGAAATTATACAACCGTGACATCCATTATTGTTGATTAAGTTTCTATCTTTGGCTGAAAATTCATGTTTTTTATTTATATGCACACTGTCAATGTAATGTAAGGAGTTTTTAGTCACTTAAACACAATTATTCGATCATTAGAGATGTTTGATATTTATCATAATTATCTCTAAGAGTGTGTTTGGATGTGGTAAATGGAAATTTTAAAAGAATTTAAAATTCAAAGCAATTCAAATGATTCAATTGAAATCCATTCATTTTAAATTATTTTGTTTGGATGGAGTATTAAGGTAATTCATTGTTAGATTTTTAGAGTTATTTTTTATAAAATATAATTTTTTTGGATCAAATTAAAAAATTGAAAAGTAGGGACCAAATTGCAATTTTTAAAAATTTGAAAGACCAAATTGTAAATTTTAAAAATTATTAAGGACTAATTTGCAATTTTAAAAAAAAAAATAGGGTCAATTTTATAATTTTGGAAAATATAAGGACCAATTTGCAAAATTTGAAGAAATAGTAGTAACAAATACATTTTATGGAGTACGAAGGAATTTCAAATTCTTTAGTTTTTGGTGTCATTTCAAAATGATTAAATTTAACCTAGATAAAATACTCCATAAATTTTCATCATTTTAACAATTCTTCATTTTTGTATCCAAACAATAAATTTTGTGCAAATCATTTTAAATTTTCTCAAAATATTACATTACGTCATTAAAATCTTCATCCAAACACACTCTAAAGTTATGCTGATGAATAGTTGTTACTAGGCATGACTTTGCCGCTTCCGTCCCGAAACTAAAACAGGACAAATTTAATTGGAGGCGGGGTCGGATGCGGAGAAAACTCGGTTTTTAATTACGGAGATGGGATGGGGGCGGGGGCCGGACTGCTAAATCTTAAATCCACTAGTCCGTGGCCATGCCTAACTTTTTTTAAACTAATTTGATAATATATATAATTGTTTGACATTATTTTTAAACGAAAAAATGGAAGAGTTTTGAGAATTTTATTTTACGGGAATGTTCTTTCTATCCTTATGTGTGTATTCTACACATTGAAAATTTGAAAATGTCTTTCATATGTTCGGAGATGCATATTCGGACTCATGCAAAACAACACTAATACACTTATTTTAGAATTCACCTTCATTTTGAATAAAATAGAATTCACCTTCATTTTGAATAAAATATGAGTCCGCAGATGTATCTCCGTATGCATTTTAGATGTATTCAAATATATATTTACGAAATGTCCTCCAAATGATTTTAGAACAACACCATTGTTCCAATATTGTAATTTTTTTAGGCAAAGTTATATTGAAGTAAACTCAAATAATATTAAATTGAAAGTTAAAAGACATACATTAAATCATAAAAGTCAAGATCATAATAATTTATTTTTTTGAAAGTACAAAAAATAATGCATTCAAACATTCACTACTGGTTATGTCTAACCCTCTTCCTTCTCATTCGCTTGTACTGCACGACATTTTGTAATTCGACAATCATGTCCTCCATGAGGGCCAATTGGAAACTTCCATCCTTAAAGAGTTCTGCCTCTATGCCTGCTCTACCCATCTCCATTACACGCCGACAGATCGTCGACACGTCCTCGACGTGGTCATCCCTAAGGTCAAGTACCTCATGATCAGCTGGCATTTGTGGTCTTCCAAGAGTTTATGATGTCATGATAGAGTGTGACACCCTATAGAACCATGTCATGCAGCCGTCAGATACAACCCAGTGAAAAATAATTGGCACCCTATGATACTCCTCGATTACCAAGTGACTCTCGAAATCATCCAGTATCGCATCAAGATCTCTGTGCCGGATAGTGGAAGAATCAGACTCACAGGGAAGTATCAGAATAATATGCAAATAGCTAAAATCTTGCATCACTCGCTCGGGCAGATAAAGATATGACCCACATGCCAGCCATCCGGAGTATTAGGAAATGACGTCAAACTGACGCATCTCGCGGTGACCCTCGTATGGGCAGAAGCAAACATCATCTGGTACATGACGATCAAGATACCCTCTAAATGGCTCGGCCACACTAATCCCCATGCATGAGATAAATGCGGCAGAATATGGCCAATCCTCATCATAGGCAATCACAATTTCCCACCAGGTCATGCGAGGGAAGTGGGAGATGATTCAACCCTAAAAATGGCTCAGCTACAATATTAAAAACAAGTGTAACAAATTGATTATGAAAATATTAGTAACACTAAATTATCGTAAGCAGCATGCAACTTCCAGTCACCTTCGACATCCATGACCCTCTGTAGATGTTCTTTATAAAGCTTTTCCAAAAAAATAAATCTTACATGAGCACCTCTTGTGTCAGCTGCCTCCTTTGAGGCATTAGCAAGATCAACCCTTCAAATAGGTGACCATCATCTCGAGGGATTCCTCTAGACCGATCCTTCAACGGCTTAGTAAACGTTCCCTTGTGGGAAGATGCAGAAGGCACAAGACATTATCCAATGTGATGACCATCTCTCCTATAGGAAGATGGATAGATGACGTATCTGAATGCCATTTCTCTGCAAAAACCGCCTACATGTCGTGGTTTATGGTAATGTACACAATAAAACATAAATCGAAAAGACCGGAATAGTGGATGGAATTAATGAACTAAGCAATTGTGGGATGAGCCAACTTCAATATCTTCCTGTCGTGGTTTACCAACTTCAAACATGTACACTCATGTAAAAAGAATATCACCACCATCAATATTTGATTTAATTAGTTGAAAACATATTTATTGCAAAAGAAAATAAATATACATATCCTTCCCATACATGCCTAGCAGCATGGTCTGCATAGAGATGAAGTAAGGAGGTGTCAAATGGGCCTCATGGGCTTTAGGGTCTTCAGGTTCTACTGCATCATCTAGGGACTCGTTGCCCCGTGGAGTAGATTCTTGAGAAAGAGTCAGCTACTAGAAGCAAAACTAGATGGTTGGGAACCTCAAAAGTTAAAACTATCAAACGAGTTATCATTAACTCGTTGCCTCATGGTCCTGGTTGTATCCCTCTCACGTTGTACCGGCACACGACCGAGCCTAGTCTTTCCAGGGTTGTTTTCATCCATTGCACATGTGTTACACGGAGATGCAGAGAAAAATAGCATGTCATAAAAAGTACACAAATTCCATAAATTCAACCAAATTTCAGACTGAGTCAAATCTAGAGATGCGTCTCCGAAGAAAGTTCAGAGAATATTAGGAGATGTCTCACCAATCAAATCTGTAAATCTCAATCATGGCAGAAGCGTCATTGTTGCCCTAACCCTCCAAAAATATGTAAATGCATGTTCTTGTAAGCTACCAATTTTGTTTACACTACTATCTAATGTACTCAAAACAACTAATGTAGCTTAAACAACTAACTACAAATCAAAACATAAAAATATATAGAATTTTGAAACACTTGCCTAATCAAAATGCTAAGAAGTAGAAGGTTGATTGTATGATATTCTTGGAAGGAGGAGAAAGAGTTCCAATGGTAGAAGTTTTTTAGGAAGAGAAGCTTGAATGGGACAGAGATCTCAAAAGCTTGAGAGGGTGATAATTTTTTTAGAAAATGAAGAACGAGAAAAAAGTAAGGCCTAGAGTGAGGATAGCAAACAAAAGCGTGCGGAGACGCATCACCAGACCACCCACTAATTTTTGAATAAATGGTATTTACAGAGATGCATCTTCGATCGTACCTTTTACTCATATGGAGATGCATCTCATGATTAAATTTTGGCATAATTTGGTGCCTCATCAATTTGATCGGAGAAATGGGCTAAAAAGGTGTGTTCAAATATACATCTCTGGATGATGGGGACAGTCATGACTTTTCATAGTGGTGAGGGAAAATATATAAGGGTGGAAATAGCAACCCTGTTATTTTATTGGCATAACTTTTTATTATGTATTGATTGATTTGACATGTTTTATAATACCATATTAGATTTCTATTTGTACTATTAGTATTTATCTCTAATCCAATAAAACTTTGAAAATGTCTCTTGCATTGTTCGAATTTTAAAATTTTGATGCACCACACGATACAAAAAAAAACAAGTTCATCATAAACACACCCAATGCTATAATATATATGACCTGGACATGATCTCTAGTTACAACCTTTAGATATTGAAATTAAGATACATTCTTTAAAATAATACGGCCTGTCTTTTCGTCCCCATTCTCTAACATTTAAAATCAAAAGTAAAAAATCCAACATCCACCAGGGGAGAAGTTTCAAAAATCTCTCAATTTCTACTCTTTCTCATTCAAACTAAAAACCTTAATCATGTTCGGTCATTTATATGTCACATTTAAAGGATATTCAGTAAATTTTGCATCCTCACCTTACTTTTTTCTGATTTTAATGCATGTAATTTCTTCCTAATTTTTTAATTAAACTACACTATATTGTATCTAGTAGAAATGTCATGTCACTTTAGTCATACTTTAATTTGGTTTGAGTTTGGGACATTTGAGAGTTAGGATTTTGTTCCATTCAAGAGTATGAAATGGATGTAGTTGGAAAACTAATGACCTTGAAACAATGGTGTTGATATCCGTTGCGACGGCGTGGGATGGATCTGCATGGTTAGCACTCCAATGCCTAAGTCACTTCAAGGTTCAAGATGAGTGGAGTGAAAAGTGAAGATCAAATAGTGTACCTTGCTTTTGCGGGGGAACAATGCATGTACATCATCAATAGGGTTCTACTCAAAAGCATACCATTTGAGGTTATTGGTATTATGTTCATCATTCTCCTTACAGAGTTATCATGCTTTGTTAACAAGAGATGAATATCACAAAAAGCATAGAAAAACATATATAAGAACAAAAGCGAATGGATTTTTTCAAGACAAACATATCCAATGCATTATGATTATAGTTCAAAAACAAACAAGTTTTACATACAAACAGTATTGAACAAAACAAGAAAGCTTAAACATGAACATGCATGATGATTTAGGAATTGCCAATGTTGAGGAGATCCTCTCCGTATGGACTTATTGCTTTAGAAGATCCGTTGCGTCAAAAGAGAACTTTAATTCTAGCCTTCAAGTGCGAATGTGATAGCCTTTGAGTCAATCAGGTCTTGAATCTTGTTTTTGAATGTCTGACAACCTTCACTCAGATAACCAAGTGCCGCATAGTGGAAAGAATCAAGCGTTAGCATCTGTTCCTGCAGAACCCTTCAGATTACTTCCTGGAAGAAGATTTCGGCGAGGCCATACAAAAGTTGTAAGTGCTCAACTTTAGGGATTTGAGCTCTGCCAGTGGTGCACAAACTCAAGATACAAGGTGTCTTGCTTATCCCTCGGTTGGGATCCCTAAATATAGCGACTGGAGTTTGTGAATGCTTTAGGGATTTGAGATGCCATCGATGCAAACTCAAGAACACGGAGTCTTGCTTATCCCTCGGTCGGGAGCCCCAAATATAGCTGCTGAAACAGAAAACACCATTATGAATGGAGGAAACTTGTATTGCTATCGGTGAACAACAATAACCTCTGACGCTTGGCTATCAAAGTCAATACTTGGAACACACAACAGTTGTTGGGAAGGAAGCCTCTGGCAGTACAAGTTGCAAGTGATTCTCATGAGTTATTCATTGAGGAAGAACAAACATTCTACTTGCAGCAGATGAAATGGGATTGACCAGTAGAAACCAATATGAATAAACTCAAACATCTCTGTATCGAGCAAGTCCTGGACTCTTTGTACCTCCCCACCTTGTAAGGCTTGACATTATGATCAGGTGCCCCTACATGGAATACACCTAGTATTATCATCGAAACCAGGAGAGCTATCTGTGGTGAGAAACACCCAAAGCACGAATCTTAACCAACTGAAATTCCAACAAGCAGGGAAGCAATTGAACACCAGGCAGTGGGATTTCATCAACTTGCTTCTCACATTCTTTTTCGTCTTTGTTGACAAGCAAAGGTTGCTGAAAAGGAAACTCTAGGAGGAGGAGGTAACTCGGGATATGAAGTAGAACCTTGAGAATGAGAGGTGTCTCTGTATATCACTCTCTATTACTGTCTGGCAGAAAATTCTGGCGAAGTCACATGGAATTTGTAAGTGTTTTAGGAATTCGAGCAATGCAAATGGTGCAATGCTCAAGATAGACAATGTCTTGCTTATCCCTCGTTCGGGAGCCCCAGGCAACTTCAAAGACTTGTAGATACTAACATTACGACAGGTGCCCCAGAGTATAACTCACACCTAGTGTTATCGTCATCAAGCATAGAATCTGTAGATATCCGCATAATACGGAGCTTAACCAGTTGCAAATAAAGCAAGCGTGGAAGCAAATGAGCATAAGACAGGTCTTCAAAAAGAACCTCAACTGAGCTTTCTTCTTGGTAAAAATCCCCACAAAGTTGTCTCATGACTGATCTTTGAACACCCAATAAGAACAAATCAAGTCTTTGAGTCTGGTGAGGGAGAGTACCAAGTCTGAATAAGAGATCATCGGTCCTGAATGCCTGTTATGCATGGAATGTATGAGATGCATGATATAAATGCAATGCTATGTTCATTCAATTTCCAAGGAATCCTCGTGTTTTGATTTTTGACAAGCAAGAGATGGAAAAGCTCGGCACGAGGCTTAAAGATACGATTCCTTGGAAATGGAAGGAACACGTATGCTAGTATGCTAGTTATTTTTTTGTACATCATTTTTTGGAAAGTAAATATGCAATGATGCAAAGTGATAGGAACCACAATACTGGATATTTCTGATGATGCCGAGAAATCACACGGCACAAGTTCAAAGGTTCGGCATTGTTTCGGACCACCACACAAACCACAAGTCACCAACGGAACAAGTTACCATCGGAACCAGAACATATAGTCACCAACACACCGGAATAGAACATAGATTACCACTCGAACAAGAACCATAGTACCCCACGAACAGGAACCAATAGTACACTCGAACGAGAACAGCGGTAACCCACGAACAAGAACAGCGGTCACCAATAATGTACCTGTTATATGATCATTGATTCCCGCCCCACTCACGGGTAAAATCTAGGCCAAGGTAAGGTCATGAAACGCAGTATACGGTCCGCCCGATGGTAAGCATCATCACAGCGCGGATGCGGGTGACGATAATACCTCCGTTTGAAACCACTACTCTGCTCGTGGTCACATAATCCATCCCGAGACGTACACCTCGAGAAAAACCATGCTCCCACTCTATCCTAGGGTTCCTATGGTTCACACATAGCCTGGGTATTGGGCCTTTTACCTCTTGAAACACCCACCCAACAGACAGAGATCCAGCCAGTCCAGAATATGATGCATAAAAGTAAAAGCGCACATAGAATGCAATGCAAACAGGCAAATATGCAAAGCAATAAAACACCCAAAGATAAATACACAAGCGCTAGGATCGACTCGCCGAGTCCGGACCCGCAATAGGTCAAGACGTCCCCAGCAGAGTCGCCAGCTGTCGCTACCGCGAAAAATTAACAGAGTCGCCACTAACATATTTATCCTGAAAAGGAAGGAAATGCCAGCAAACCACAAAACAAAACAACGGTCTCACGACCAGAGAAGAGGGTAAGGGAGTCGGTTACGCGAGGGGAAGGTGTTAGCACCCCTCGCGCCCATCGTACTCGATGGTATCCACGCCTGTGTCTAAATCTATGGATGTGTAAGCAAACTACGCTAATCTGGACTAAAATGAATGCAAAATGTAGGGAAAAGAAATGATTATGCTCGCACGGGCCCTACCCCGCTGCCTACGTATCTGTTTTGCAGAATCAGAGCTACCGTAGCTCGGCTAACTAATTTCTGTTTGTTTTGTGTTTTTTAGGTGAACAAGTTACGTTCACACTCCGCTGCTCGACCTTTGGAAACTTATGCTTGGGAACGGAGCGGAAATAACAAGCTCTTAAGAAAAGAAAATCAAAGAGTGTGGTTTGTGTTTTAAAGAATGCATGAGGAAAGCCTAAGCTAAAGGGGAAAGCTTGCTACCTAATGTTATCATACAAAGGGTACAAGTCTAAGCTAAACTAATAACCTATGGGAAAAAGGGGAAAGCAAACAACAATATCACACAAACGAGCTCCGCTCGTAAAGCAAACAAAACCAACGGTACTGACCGAATGGTAGAAAAGCGGTCCCGCCATAGCCAAGGGGAGCGAATCACCCGAGTCAACCAAGCATTAGACCTCACGAAAATGATCGGGCCATAGACAAGAGGAGCGGACCCCTCTCAGCAACCAAGCCGTCACGGATCGTAAAGGAAAATGGTGCGTGCGTACACTGAGCATCAACGTCGAGCGACGCGAGCTATAGGAAAGGCGGGGGTCCGGCTACATGAACCCTTTTCCTGACATACTCGATAACTAGATCTTGTGCATATTCGGAAGCGAACAACGCGTAGCGTGCGCATACCGAATGGACTCAATGAGACTAGACGGGGGTTGATTTCTAACCCTTTCCGCGTGCCTTCCATGAGGACTTAACGGAGTGCCATATATGACTTATTACACCGTGACTCCCTGCCGCAAAGCACAAATATAAACACACCAACAAAAACAGAGCCTCTTTCGAGGGCTTGGCCAGATGCATGTCTAAGTCCTACTTCTCATGTTAAAGGATGATGCGAGAAAGCGATAAAGTGCGAGAAAAAATAAAATGAAACGGGATCAATACCAAACGGATGATGATCCGTAAACTAAAACGACGAAAAGCAAGGAAACTAAGGATCCCGCGAGCGAGCTAGCAAAGCAAAAGCAAATAGTCAGCACACCGATTAGCCATGAAAGCACACAAAGGTCGACATGCGCGTCGAGCATAATCACAATACACCTGCAAGAGGAACAAGCAAACCAAACAAGCAGATATAAAGCAATAGGATCGTGTCTCCAAGCCGAGAACACGATACGAGTGAGTGAGATTGTGTCCCGCAAATAGAGCGGAACACTCAAGTAATAAGCGTCGATCGATGACTATCCAAATGCCTTGCACACTAGCACACAAGTTAGAGATAACAAACACCGCAATCGGAATTGCGTTATTACTATAAAGCGAAAGGAAACTGACAAGTAATGTAAACACGGAATGGATAATGAAACATCAAAGAGAAATCAAACATGGATGATCTACAAATTAATGAAAACAAAGCATCTAGTAAGATAGTACATCTCACAAGCTTTCCGACGATATAAAGAACGTGCAAATTGGAGTTACGAGTCAAAAGTTATGCAAGATTGAAGTTAAGGAAAGAAAACACACAGGGGAACCGGTTCCTGGAATGGACAACCCGGTTCCTGGTCCAAAAAACAGTGCCAAACACCAACGAAACATCTGGGAATCGGTTCCTCCATCCTAGGAACCGGGTTCTGCTGTAGAAAAACACTTTTTTGCTATTTTTTATGTTTGGGAACCAATTCCACTCAACTTGAAACAATGCCAACTTGTAAGCATCATGAAAAGCCATCAAAACACATTCAAAACACAATGAAACACCCATGGAAACAAAGCATGATATCACGGTAACAATCAATGGCACATGAGAATATGTAAACCAAATATTAATGTGAGGCATGCTATTAGCAATAAGTGAACAATCCTTAAGCACCAAAGCAACAAAACCACACATATATCGATTTCAATGATTAAGCACAAGCCAAAAATGTATCACTCTCAACGATTAGGCACAAAGCATCTTGGCGAAGGATAGTCATGAATCCACAAGTCAATTAGGCCAAATAACAACAAATCGAGCAAAGTGCGACGCGTCAAGCCAAACCACAATTCAAATATCATCACCAACAATTACATGAATGCAACAAAGGCAACATGTATTTTCACATGCGATAGTGATCAAGCTACACAACATATAGCATCAAGCAAGGCATTTATCGAGCAAAAAGTTATCACATGCATTTGTACAAACACTTTGAGTGCGACACAAGTAACATACATGAACATTAACAATTATGCACACAAAATCACCAACGAATCATGTATCCAAACACGAATGTCACAATTCATCATCAACAATCATCAATTATATGCAAAAATCATTAGATCCAACCACAATCCGCATTATTATTATCAATTCGAGCAAAAATGAACAAATTCACCGATCAATCGTTATCAATTATCCACAAATCAAGAACGAGATATAGATCTAGATCCAAACTCACATAATGATCAACAATTAAGCACTTAATTCAAGATTCGAAGCTTACCGGATGAAGATCTAACCGAAGCGCGAACACGACCACGACACGGATGCGACACGAAAACGAAATCCAAGAGGATAAGAGAGAGAGGCGCGCGATCTCTTAGGAGAATAGGAGAGAAGCTTCGATCCGATCTTCACTTTTTAGTCCATGTTGTTCTTGAATCTTGAAGAAAATTGATGAGTTTTGATGAAAGTCTTATGTGATTTGTAGTTTTGATTCAAGAGAATTGAGAGAGAATTGAGAGAAAGTGTTTTTGAATTGTTGGTGAATTGAAATTATGAGAGTCCTCCCTTGATTTGTGAAGAGCAAAAAGTTTATATATTGTCAACGCGAAATGTCCAAATTGCCCTCGGTGCGTCTTATTTTGGCTCGTTTTTAAGGAAACTCGGTTCGGCTCTGAATTCCGGAACGAAACCAATGTCACTGTGAAGATGACCAAATTCTTGACTCGTCGCCGCGAGAATCGTCTCAATCCGATAAGCGATGAAGAAAATATGCGCGTTTGAATGACGAGAAACGCCGATTCATCTGGTGCGACTGTGCAGAATTTTGTGAGTATCGCTCAAAGAACTCGATAAAACCCTATCTTCGGCTCAGAATCTGAACAAGCATGTGTGAAGAAGAATCGAAGCTAACGAAATTTACGAGTAAATGCCGCCGGAATGGACTTCATACGATAAAAATCGAAGAAGTTATGAATTTTCAAACTCGGTGCGACATACCCGAAAACACACTTTTCACCGAAAGATTACGCCGTTCTTTAAAATGCTGGGAGTTTCGGTGCATAATCAGCCTTCGGTCCGAACATACGAAATCTTGGTAATGATGGTACGGAGCTCGAGTTAAATTTTCAAGCGAATCCGACGAGCGGATTGTGAGATATGAATTTTCTGAGATCCGAAACCCTACATTCAACACTCTTTTTCACTGTGAAACCTCGAGTAATTTGCAAATCTGACAACCTTCCTCAAAGAACCGGCTTCCGAGCCGAACACGAAAGTTGTATATATCGTCGAAACAGTCAGGCCAACGCGGCAATTCGGCTCATATCACTTTCAGAATAAGATTTATGAATTTTCTCGTGTTTCCACTGTTTGAACCATATTTCACACCGTATCTTCTTAAACACACGGAAACTCTTTATTATTTTTCCACTTTTAGAACGACGAAATAAACGTCGTTAATAACTTATAGCTCAAATTAAGAGGGCAAATTTTGGGGTGCAACAGCTGCCCCTATTCAAACTTCTTGAACCTGACGAGTGAGAAACGAAAGTTTCGAACCGTTGAGGTGGAAGGAGATTGAATACTTGAATGAACTCGAAAATTTGCACTCTTGATCAATAGAAGATTCGATCTTACATGAAGAAGGAATGTACCACCCTGCAAGCATGGAGAAAAAACTTCAATTGACCTGGATAATTAAATAAGCTCCAACTTGTGATAAGAAGGAACAGGCACCCACAGGCAGGGGAAACACTTCAAATGATCTGGTTATCAAGAGAAGGAACATCTCGACTGATCTGAGTATCAGACGTAGCAGATGTCTCCGAACTTGCATCGGGATAGATGTCTTAAGTCGATCTGGGAATCGAGGGAGATACATCGGTTGAATCGGACATCAACGGGTAATAGGTATCTCTGATCTGGGAATCATGATCTGGGAATCTGGGCAGACATCTCTTCTAATGCAATTAAATCATCAGGTAGATATTCCTACTAATCTGGGAATTAGCGGCTAGCTCCTTCGTAAGACCACGGGGATCTGGAGGCGGTTCCTTCAAAACTGAACTGGAATCAGGATAGGAACAATATCTCTTCCGAACTGTGTACGCCGGGGAAAGAATGCCTTTAAACTGATCTGGACATGATGCCAGAAAATAAGTAGGACAATCTTCATCTGAAAGACAAAGTCGATCAGGCAGACATCTCCATCTGATCTGATGATATCAGTGGCTTGCTCCTTCGGAAGATCGACAGAGATTCGGAGGCGGTTCCTTCAACTAATCTGAATCTGAATATTAGGATAGGAACAGATATCTCTTCCGAACTGTGTACGCCGGGTAAAGAAAGCATCTTCAACTGATGGTTAGGCATCAGGACTGGGCAAACGAGTTTCTTCTTCTGAACGAACAAAATCGTCAGGGAGTAGATATTTCCAACTGATCTGATGTATCAGAGGGCTTGCTCCTTCGGAAGATCTATAGAGATCCGGAGGCGGTTCCTTCAACTGAAAGTCTGATTTATCAGGAATAGGAACAAATATCTTCCACCGATCTGGGGGCATCGGGAATAGGAATGTCTTTGAACTGATCTGAGCTGCGCCAGAAAATAAGTAGAACAATCCTCCTCTGATTCAAAACATCAGGATAAGCGCCTGTAATGACTAGGCGAATATGGCTCTCTAGGGAGCCTTTGAATCTGGATAACTTTCCTGCAGAAAGAAACAGATATGATATGATTTATGCATGTATGAATGTATATGGAATAACGCTCCCGAGAAGGAAGACGCTATACACTTTTGATAATGCTATGCAAATGATGCATGATTCGGACGCTGCTTAGGGAAACAGCGGAGAAGCACTGAGTTGCTGAAGAAGTCCTGGAGAGAGTACGGAACTCTGCGGGGAGGACAAGATGAGTGACCAGGGGTCACAAACTGCGAGTTGGCAAAGATGGATCAGAAATCCGCTGGAGATGATCAAATCTAGACGCGAGCTCTGGCTGGGGAATAAATCCTGCTGGGGATATGAGTGTCCCAATTGACTACTTAGGGAATACCCTGGCAACTTCACTAGAGAAGCAAATTCTCGACACTCTGGGGATGTGGAGATAAGAGCAAGTCATGGAGATAACTCTGATGGGGAGTGACCAACTTGCTGGTGTAGGATGCATTCCGCTGGGGAAGTCCTAGACGAGAACAGATCCTGCTGAGGATGCATGCGAATCTCTGCGGAGGAAAGACTCAGCGGGAAAGATTAATACTTCTGCATAACGATCCGCTGAGGAGATAAGAAATCTGCTGGGGATAAGGAGCTTACCATAAGAACCTTTTGTTAAGATCACTCCACTGGGGAATGAGATGACTCTTTCGGGGAAACAGGTCAATCTGTTGGAGGGAGAAACACTCTACTGGGGAAAGAGAGGCATTTGGGCCAAGAATCTCATTAAGAGCTTGCTGGGGAATCAGATACCATCCAATCATGGCTCAACTAGGGAGAAGGCACTCCACTGGGGAAATGAGGCTTCTGAAGCACGGAGATTGCACTGAAATTTGCTTTGCTGAGGAGGTGAAAATCTTGGAACAGAGAAAACCTCGCCCGAATGTACTCAGCTAGGGAATGAGAGTCTCTCACTCGGCTAGATCCGCCGATGTGTTGACATGGTGTACTCGAAATATGTACCTGCGAGATAAGCAGATGATAATGCCCCAGGATATAGAATGACATCTTTCACAGGATCTCCTCACATGGCAGAGAACGGTAATGCTCACCCATAATGGGAAAATACAAGAGCAAACAAAATGTTATACATCTGAGCTTGAAACTTTCCAAACAAGCAATAGATTCACGAATTGGCAAGCAAGCAGTAATTAGAACGCCAAACAAGTATCGGCCGGAGCATCAAACATGCACTGTCCAAGAGAATGCCACCAGGATGTGGGCTTAAGGGGGAAAGCAAATGTTGACTTCAAAGGGACCAAACAGGCATTGGCTTTCATAATGTTTCTGCATATTCGTATTGATTGAAAAGATGCCAACAAGTAATGGGCTTACAGACACATTGGAGTGTATATGGCAACTATCCGCAACTGTTGGAAATCCACGACACGAGGGTCGGAAACTCACGATTCGAGGGTCGAAAATGAAATCAAACTCACGACTCGAGGGTCGGAAAGGAGATAAATTCACGACACGAGGGTCGGAAAGGAGATAAACTCACGACTCGAGGGTCGGAAAGGAAATAAACTCACGACTCGAGGGTCGGAAAGGAAATGAAAGATTGGAAACTCGCGACTCGAGGGTCTGAAAGGAATCAAATTCACGGCACGAGGGTCGGAAACTCACGACACGAGGGTCGGAAAGCAAAGAACTCATAACACGAGGATTGGAAACTCACGACTCGAGGGTCGGAAAGCAAGGACTCACAACACGAGGGTTAGAAAGCAAAGAACTCACAACACGAGGGTCGGAAAGCAAAGGACTCACAACACGAGGGTTGGAAACTCACGACTCGAGGGTCGGAAAGGGATCAAACTCACGACGCGGGGGTCGGAAAGGAGATCAAACTCACGACGCGAGGGTCGGAAAGGGATCAAACTCACGACACGAGGGTCGGAAAGGAGATCAAACTCACGACGCGAGGGTCGGAAAGGGATCAAACTCACGACACGAGGGTCGGAAAGGAGATCAAACTCACGACGCGAGGGTCGGAAAGGGATCAAACTCACGACGCGAGGGTCGGAAAGGGATCAAACTCACGACACGAGGGTCAGAAAGGAGATAAACTCACGACACGAGGGTCGGAAAGGAATCAAACTCACGACGCGAGGGTCGGAAAGGAGATCAAAATCACCACGCGAGGGTCGGAAAGTGATCAAACTCACGACACGGGGGTCGAAAGGAATCAAACTCACGACACGAGGGTCGGAAAGGAATCAAACTCACGACGCGAGGGTCGAAAAAGAATCAAACTCACGACGCGAGGGTCGGAAAGGAGATAAACTCACGACTCGAGGGTCGGAAAGGAAAGGATGTGAAGACAAGCTTGTTCAAGGGTTTTTGATGAAGACAAAACATCACCATAGCTTTTGGCAAAGGATTTGGATCAAGAATTCTCTCAATATACAAGTTTAATCTTCAATATATCTTGATCAATTGTAAGGTAAATAAGTTAAAGAAAAACTCACTTAGATATAATTGTGTAATCAATGGAAATATCACACATAACATGCATTGCATTTAAAAGGCTTTTGGTAAAACTCATTTCAACATAAAAAGCTTTTTTTTCAAAGTGTTTTTTGGTTTTGTAGTTGAAGTAATCGGTTACTGAAGCTTTGGTAACCGGTTACTGAGTTTCTCAAAAGATCTCTCTCTGGTTTTTGTATGGGTAATCGATTACCCTGGTTTCAGTAATCGGTTACCCTGTTAAAAATTTGAAAAATATGAACGTTGTAATTGGGTAACCGGTTACCCTACTTCTGGTAACCGATTACTGCTGAAGCAACACATCTTTTCATTATTTCTTCAGCCATACGAAATTTCTTTTTGGCCATGAGTTTGCACCTTTTTGAAAATGCATTTGCAGCCTTTTGAAAGGGTTTTTAATCATATATAAAGGCTTCTTTATTCCTTTTGAAAACACACACATACTATCAATTTTCATAATCATTTTGTTGTGCTCTTGCTCTCAAATTTCCATTGTGTTCAAACTTCTTTAAAGAAAATTTTCAGCATACACTTTCATATACTTAGAAAATTTTCTTCATCATTTCCATTGAGTACATAATAACCTATTGTGAGAAAACTTTACTTATTACCAAATATATTCAATCACTTGTAATTCTTTATGTTTGTATTGATTACATCTTATTGTTCCAAGTGTGGATATAAGATTGTAAGGTTGTAACCTTGTTGTCCATAGTTTTGGAAACAAGAGGTATCCTTAGGGAGGGTGTTCTCTTAAGGACTTATTGAAATCCAAGAAGGGTGTTCTTGGTGGTTGTCTCTTTAGAAGGACTAGGAAGAGTCTTGTAAGAGTCATAACATTATAGTAAAATCTCTTGCTTGTTGGCAAGGGGACTGGAGTACTCTCGATCTGTGAGGGGAACCAGTATACATCGTGTGTTCATTTACTTTCCGCTTTTATTGCTTTCAACACACTCAACAAGATCATAAAAGAATAAAAGAACAAAAATCTACCATCACCTAATTCACCCCCCCCCCCCCCTCTTAGGCGCACATATTTACTTACATTTGGCATCAGAGCAAGTTATAGGTAACTTGTTCCTAAAGATCCAGAATGGCTTCCGCAAATCAAAGACCGGTTTTCAAAGATGGTGGTTCTAACAACAAACCTCCATTGTTTTGTGGTGAATATTTTGACTTTTGGAAAATCCAAATGAAGGCTCATCTAGAAGCACAAGGAGAAGAAGTTTGGGAGGCTGTCCTACAAGGTCCTCATGTTCCTACAACGGTCGTTAATGGTGTTGGATCGGAGAAACCTAAAGCGTCATGGGATGATAATGATAGAAAAAGGGTTCTTGCTGACAAAAAGGCGATCAGTCTTCTTCATGGTGCTCTTAGTATGGATGAATTCTTCCGAATATCAACATGTACAACATCAAAGGAAATTTGGGATACTCTTGTAGAAACTCATGAAGGTACCGCTGAAGTTAAAAGATCAAGGTTGAATACTTTAAGCCAAGAGTACGAACTGTTTAGAATGAAGCCCGGAGAAACTATTCTCGATTTGCAAAAACGATTCGTACATTTGACAAATCACTTGAAGGCACTTGGTAAGACTCTTACTACCGAAGAACTTAATCTTAAAGTGCTCAGATCCTTAACTAGAGAATGGCAACCGAAAGTAACAGCGATATCCGAGAAAAAGAATCTATCTAGAATGACTTCCGCAACATTGTTCGGTAAACTTCAAGAATATGAGACGGAACTTGGAAGATTAGAAAAGCATGAAAACTTAGAGAAGAAATCCAAAGGCATTGCATTAAAGGTAGATTCAAAGGAAAGCAAAATGAAAGATACATCAGATGAAGATGAAAACTTCATGCTTCTTGTAAAAAGGTTAGGCAAATTTTTTGGTAATAAAAATAATATTGATAATGCTAACTTTGTCAAAAGGAAGAAATTCTCAAAGCATAAGGATAAAGAAGCATCCACTTCATCACAAGAAGTAACATGCTATGAATGTGGGAAACAAGGACACATAAAGCCGGAATGTCCAAAACTTTCTAAGAAGAATGGATTCAAAGGCATGAAGGAATTCAAAAAGAAAAGGGCCTACATAGCATGGGAAGATAATGAAGTAAGTTCTTCATCGGACTCCGATAGTGACGAAAGTGCAAATCTAGCATTGATGGCATCACACCACTCCGATGATGAAGAAGGCGAGGTTAGTTACGATGATTCTCTTTTTAATAATGGTGCACAAGGTGCAATAAATGAATTGTTAAATGAGTGTAAAATTCTCTATAAAACTATCTCATCTCAAAAGAAGATAATATCATCTTTAGAAGAGAAGGTTAAGATAATTGAAGAAGAACATAAAAATGACAAAGAAAAAATGATTAGTGTTCAAGAAGATAATGTTGCATGCAAGAATTGTGAATCACTTTCCTTCCAAATTGTCCAATTAAAACGTGTTTTAGAAAGATATGAAAAAGGGCAAATTGGATTGGAAAATGTTCTTAGCACACAAAGATACTCCAATGATAAGAGCGGACTTGGTTTCTCTAAGTTTGATAAACCAACATCCAACAAGACTATCTTTGTCAAAGCTAGTAACCAACCAATTCAAGAGAAAGTGATCAAGCCTAAAGTAATGCAACATTATCCTAAAAGGAAGAACTTTATTAAGAAGAAATCTTATCCTCCTAGATATAGAAGTAACTTTGAACCTACTTGTTTTTATTGTGGTATTATTGGTCACACACCCAATGCTTGTTATGTAAGGAACTTTAGTGTTCCTAGTGGACATTATGTATGGGTAAAGAAAGGAACTAACTATGATGGACCCAAAGCCATTTGGGTACCTAACAAAACTTAATTTGTTTTGTAGGTATGCTTGAAGACCACTTCAAACCTATGGTATCTAGATAGTGGTTGTTCAAAGCATATGACGGGTGACTTAAACCAATTTTCAGATCTAAAGTTAAAGGCCAAGGGTTTTGTCACTTATGGAGACAACAATAAGGGAAGAATCCTTGGAAAAGGCAAAGTTGGTGCACCACCTTTCACATCCATTGAAGACGTTCTTTATGTTGAAGGACTAAAGCATAATCTTCTAAGCATTAGCCAACTTTGTGACAAAGGCTTCAAGATCAAATTCACTAAGGAAGAATGTTTGATCATTGATGAAGTCACCAATGAGGTAAAACTCAAAGGTACAAGAATTAATAACATTTTTATGATTTCTTTAAATGATTTATCTTTGAAAGTAAAATGTCTTTTGGTAAACAATAATGAATCATGGTTATGGCATAAAAGAGCAGCCCATATTCATATGGATCATTTAAATAAATTAACCAAACATGATCTTGTTATTGGCCTACCGAAGATAAAGTTTGTCAAAGATAAATTATGTGATGCATGTCAAAAGGGAAAGCAAACCAAATCATCTTTCAAACCAAAGAATGTGGTGACTACAACAAGACCACTTCAATTGTTGCATATGGATCTATTTGGTCCATCAAGGACAAGAAGCTTCGGAGGTAATGTATACGCTTTAGTCATTGTTGATGATTATTCTAGATATTCTTGGACTTTGTTTCTTGTGCAGAAAAGTGATGCTTTTAGAGCCTTTAAGAAGTATGCAAAACAAATCCAAATTGAAAAATCATTAAAGATTGTATCCATAAGAAGTGATCATGGTGGAGAGTTTCAAAATGCATCATTTGAAGAATTTTGTGAAGAACATGGTATCTCTCATAATTTTTCAGCACCAAGAACTCCACAACAAAATGGAGTAGTAGAAAGGAAAAATAGGTTTCTAGTGGAACTTGCAAGAACAATGCTTAGTGATGCAAATCTTCCTAAATATTTTTGGGCGGATGCGGTTAGTACCGCATGTTATGTTGGAAATCGAGTAATCATTAGACCTATCTTAAAGAAGACTCCATATGAACTCTTCAAAGGAAGAAAGCCAAACATTGCTCACTTTCACATCTTTGGATGCAAGTGCTTTGTTCTAAACAATGACAAAGACAATCTTGGTAAGTTTGATGAGAAATCCGACGAAGGTATATTTCTTGGTTATTCTCTTTCTAGTAAAGCATATAGAATTTATAATAAAAGAACTTTAACTATTGAAGAATCTATGCATGTATCTTTTGATGAGACTAACACTTCCAAAGAGGAAATAGTTGTTTGTGATGATGATGATCCTTTAGATTTACCCCCGGAAGAACCTTCAAATGATACAATTGTGAAGGCACCGGAAGAACTTTCAAGTGATACAATTGTGAAGGCACCGGAAGTACAACAAGAAAGTGTTCAACAAGAAAGTGTACAACAAGAATCAAACACCAATAATCTACCAAAAGAATGGAGAAACCATAGAGATCATCCTATTGATAAAGTTATTGGTGATATTAGTCAAGGAGTTTCAACAAGATTAAATCTCAAAGATGCTTGCTTACACATGGCTTTTGTTTCACAAATAGAACCATCCAAGGTATCTCAAGCACTAGAAGATGATCAATGGATTCTTGCCATGCAAGAAGAGTTAAATCAATTCGAGCGAAACGATGTTTGGGAACTTGTTCCTAATCCGGGAAACAAACGCATCATTGGAACCAAATGGGTATTCAAGAATAAGATGGACGAAAATGGTATAATTACTCGAAACAAGGCAAGATTAGTAGCACAAGGGTACAATCAAGAAGAAGGTATTGACTTTGAAGAAACCTTTGCTCCGGTAGCTAGATTGGAGGCGATAAGATTACTTCTTGCATATGCATGCTCATTAGACTTTGAACTTTTCCAAATGGATGTAAAAAGTGCTTTTCTCAATGGTATCATCAATGAAGAAGTTTATGTAAAGCAACCTCCCGGGTTTGAAGACTACAAGAATCCTACTCATGTCTTCAAATTAAAGAAAGCTTTATATGGACTAAAACAAGCACCAAGGGCTTGGTATGATCGATTAAGTACCTTCCTAATCGAAAAAGGGTTTGTAAAGGGTAAAGTAGATACTACTCTCTTCATTAAAAAATTCAATCGTCATACTTTACTTGTACAAATTTATGTAGATGATATTGTTTTTGGGTCAACTAATCATGAAATGTGTAAGGAGTTCTCTTCAATGATGCAAGGAGAATTTGAAATGTCCATGATGGGAAAATTAAACTTCTTCCTAGGTCTCCAAATCAAACAACTCAAGCATGGAATCTTCATCAATCAGTCAAAACATTGCAAAGAACTAATCAAGAAATTTGAGATGGAAAATAGTAAAGATAGTGCAACACCAATGGGATCTGGCACCTACCTTGATCCAGATGAACCAGGCAATCCTGTCAACATCACAAAATATCGTGGAATGATCGGCTCACTTTTATACTTAACGGCAAGTCGACCAGATATAATGTTTAGCGTCTGCTTATGTGCCAGATATCAAGCCAACCCTAAGGAATCTCACCTTGCAGCAGTCAAACGAATCATTAAATATCTAAAAGGAACAACCAATGTCGGCTTATGGTATCCTAAAGGTAGTATGAATACTTTAGTTGGTTATTCTGATGCTGACTATGCAGGTTGTAAAACTGATCGCAAAAGCACTAGTGGAACATGTCACATTTTGGGAAATGCTCTAGTGTCATGGTCATGCAAGAAACAAGCAAGCGTGGCTCTTAGTACTGTTGAGGCTGAATATATTGCAGCCGGAAGTGGATGCGCTCAAATCTTATGGCTCAAACAACAACTGCTTGACTATGGTTTAAACCTTGGTTGTATTCCTCTAAGATGTGATAACACAAGCGCGATCAACATAACAAAAAATCCAGTGATGCACTCCCGCACAAAACACATAGATATCAGACATCATTTCATACGGGATCACGTGTTCAAAGGTGACGTTGAGATAACTTTTGTAGATACGCAAAATCAACTTGCAGATATTTTCACAAAGCCGCTTCCGAAGGATGCTTTCTATAAAATCCGTCGAGAACTTGGCATTCTGGATGAAAGTGATCTAGCCTAAATCTTCACCAAAATATTAAGGTGCTTTCTTTCTATGCTTATCATGTTTTTCCTATGTTTATTTTATATATTTTTTGCATTTTTTGCATAAGTAATCGGTTACCCAGATGGGAGTAATCGGTTACCCTGGGCATTTTGCGCAAAAATAGTGTTTTATTTTGAGTAATCGGTTACCCAGATGAGAGTAATCGGTTACCCTGGGAGTTTTGCGCAAAAAGTTTTGTTTTCACTTTGAGTAACCGGTTACCTAAACCCCAGTAACCGATTACCCTGCGCCCAGCTCTGTTTTGTTCACGTTTTTAGGTTATTTAAATGTGTTTTTACTTTATTTTTTCTCCTATATTGCATATGTGGCATACATGCATGCATCATAATTTTTTATTTTATTTCCTCTCTCCTCAAATCTCCTTTTTATCTCTTCCACCTACCTCTCATAAACCTCATTCAACTCATTCAAACCTCTCATAACTTTCACATTCAATACATTCAACCTCTACATTCAACCTTCACATTAACTCTCTTTAACAACTCTCAAATTCCCATAAACTCTACCTATTATATAATACCTCAAATCCTCCATAACCTAACATCTCTATCATCTCCAAACCCTAACTTTCATCATGAGATCTTCAAGAAGCAACAAGCATATGGATGGAGATTCTTCAAGGCATCCGGCAGCACCTTCCTTGAAAGCTCGACGTCTCACCTTCAATATCCGCAAGAGACCTTTAATGGCAACAAAGTATGGTATGTTGCATAAATTCCCTAACACTAGTTTCCAATTTCCGGAATTGCTTAGATATCAAAAAGTGGATAGATTTGTTAGTGATCATGGAGAAGTATATGCGGATTTAGTGAAAGATTTCTATTGTTCTTTTGAAATTGGGAATGATTTATCTTTGTCTAGTGAGGTTCAAGGGAAACAAATTTCAATGACCTTAGAGGAATTTAGGGAGTTTTCAACTATTCCTACTACCGGCTTGGTTATCCTTCACGGCATGACACCTCCATGGGAGAACTATTCTAGGTATGGCTACTTTTATGACATTTCAAGAGAATCGGTTAGGGAGAGTTTCGCGGCCAAGGCTAACACGGCGGACCGTTTGGTTTTACCGGCAAAGAATTTAACCGTAAGTGATCGAGTGCTTCACTTTTTCATTAGCTATATTTTGATTCCAAAACACTCTAACCACTCTCAAGTGAGTGATACCGAGTTGATGATTATGTTTGCGGTCAAAAACCGCATTAAACTTGATTGGGCAACTATGATTTTAAGGAATTTGGAACATCAACTCAAATTGACGGGTGGCCTACCCTATGCTAGAATGATTTCTCGCCTTTTGCCTCAATTTGATATTGCTCTAAGAAGGGAACCTAAAATCATGATGACTAATGACAATGAGATCGACACTTCAACCATCACCAAAAATACCGGCATTTTTCAAAACCGGGAAGGTCGGTTTGTTTATCGAGATGTTGAACCACAACAACCAAATGTTCACTACCAACCTCCCGATATACCCGAAGGAGGATACACAAATGAAGCTATCTACAACCTTCAAATGTTAACCTACAACAAGGTGTGTGCTATGGACACCTATATGATCAACCGGTTTAACAACATGCAACTCCAAATAGATATGCTTCACAACCAAAATGAAGAGGAAGAAGAGGAGGAAGAGGAAGAGAACATGGATGAGCAAGAATAGTCATTTCATTTCATATTATCATTTAGCTTATGTTTTATCATCTTTGTTTGTTCTACTTTTATGTTATTTTCATCAAAGTTGTGTGTTTTAAATTTCATGTTCTAAAACAATGTTTGAATTAATTAGAGTTATGTTTGGATTATATATATTCTCTCTATCATTTTCACTATTTATACTCTACACTTTTATTAGTCTTTCATTCCTTTTTGTTAATGACAAAGGGGGAGAAAGATCTCAAAACTATATGATTGCTTTTACTAACCATATGTAGCTCAAGAATGCTTAAATTTCAAAATCAAGAAATACTCTTACATAAAGGGGGAGTATTGGTGATAGGGGGAGCAAAAGTCAATCATAAGGCAAAAGCAATATTATTCATATTTTCATCTAAGATTGGTTTGTCATCATCAAAAAGGGGGAGAATGTGAAGACAAGCTTGTTCAAGGGTTTTTGATGAAGACAAAACATCACCATAGCTTTTGGCAAAGGATTTGGATCAAGAATTCTCTCAATATACAAGTTTAATCTTCAATATATCTTGATCAATTGTAAGGTAAATAAGTTAAAGAAAAACTCACTTAGATATAATTGTGTAATCAATGGAAATATCACACATAACATGCATTGCATTTAAAAGGCTTTTGGTAAAACTCATTTCAACATAAAAAGCTTTTTTTTCAAAGTGTTTTTTGGTTTTGTAGTTGAAGTAATCGGTTACTGAAGCTTTGGTAACCGGTTACTGAGTTTCTCAAAAGATCTCTCTCTGGTTTTTGTATGGGTAATCGATTACCCTGGTTTCAGTAATCGGTTACCCTGTTAAAAATTTGAAAAATATGAACGTTGCAATTGGGTAACCGGTTACCCTACTTCTGGTAACCGATTACTGCTGAAGCAACACATCTTTTCATTATTTCTTCAGCCATACGAAATTTCTTTTTGGCCATGAGTTTGCACCTTTTTGAAAATGCATTTGCAGCCTTTTGAAAGGGTTTTTAATCATATATAAAGGCTTCTTTATTCCTTTTGAAAACACACACATACTATCAATTTTCATAATCATTTTGTTGTGCTCTTGCTCTCAAATTTCCATTGTGTTCAAACTTCTTTAAAGAAAATTTTCAGCATACACTTTCATATACTTAGAAAATTTTCTTCATCATTTCCATTGAGTACATAATAACCTATTGTGAGAAAACTTTACTTATTACCAAATATATTCAATCACTTGTAATTCTTTATGTTTGTATTGATTACATCTTATTGTTCCAAGTGTGGATATAAGATTGTAAGGTTGTAACCTTGTTGTCCATAGTTTTGGAAACAAGAGGTATCCTTAGGGAGGGTGTTCTCTTAAGGACTTATTGAAATCCAAGAAGGGTGTTCTTGGTGGTTGTCTCTTTAGAAGGACTAGGAAGAGTCTTGTAAGAGTCATAACATTATAGTAAAATCTCTTGCTTGTTGGCAAGGGGACTGGAGTACTCTCGATCTGTGAGGGGAACCAGTATACATCGTGTGTTCATTTACTTTCCGCTTTTATTGCTTTCAACACACTCAACAAGATCATAAAAGAATAAAAGAACAAAAATCTACCATCACCTAATTCACCCCCCCTCTTAGGCGCACATATTTACTTACAAAGGACTCACGACACGAGGGTCGGAAAGGAATCAAACTCACGACGCGAGGGTCGGAAAGGAAATAAACTCACGACTCGAGGGTCGGAAAGGAGGTAAACTCACGACGCGAGGGTCGGAAAGGAAAGGACTCACGACACGAGGGTCGGAAAGGAGATAAACTCACGACTCGAGGGTCGGAAAGAAAACGACTTCGATGTCCATATAACAGGACTCCAGTTGAGGGATACCGATAAGCAACGGTTGCAACATCTGGAAGAGATTTGAAAATCACACTGAAATGCGAAGATGCCACTGAAGATTGGGCTTTCAGCTTCAGACCATTGAGGATGACGACCCTGATGGTTCTCAAGTTCATAAGTTGTTTAGCTCACACCTGAACTTTAAACTGAACACCTCCTAATGAGGAAAAAATGCCAATGCATAGTGTCTTGCCCCAGCCTGTAAGGACTTTGAAGAGATTAGTCTCGTAAGGACCTTCTGTAAATATCAAACTGACTTGCCCTTGTATCAAGTATTTTGGCACCATGCCCCTGCCTGACTTGTATTGTAGGTAGGTTTGACTGTGCTTGGGTGAATATCCCTGATTGCTTAGCATTTGAGAAATTTTTTTTTGTTTTGAATCTTGACCCGATTGCCTCAGATTGTCTGAAAACTTGCTCGACAAAGTATTCAAACGCTTTTGTGCCCCTAAGGGTGACTGAACTTTGAAATATGACTACCTCTGCTCAACGGAGTTCTGAAGACAACTCGTCCTTCAGGAGGATACAACTTTTCATCTGAAGTTCATGATGGAAACTTTCTTGATGTCAAGCACTTGTTCATATGCAAAGAATGTTTATTATGAGAAATATAATTCTAATGCAAAGAGTATGTTTGTCTTGAAGTTTAAAAAAACTTTTTGAAAATCGATTTTTTTGAAAGAAAGATGGCGTGATACCAACTCAAGCGCTTAGCGGATCTCCTAGGAGTCAGCTTACCGTATTCTCGTGTATAGTCTGCTTTCGAATTAACCCATGCTTCAGTTAGGACTTTTAAGGGTTGTAACGTGGCCAGGTTCACGGTTTTTTTTAGAAAAAAAAGATTTTTAGGCTCAAATTATTTAGTGCCCACCCCCTTCGTGATGTTCTCCAGTCCTAAGTTCATTTAACTTGACACGAGCATTCATCTTTCAAGAGGAGTTTGAGATGATTGAGGAGCCAATGAGGTCTTCTGGACACGACAATCACTTCACTTTTCTTGATCCCCTGATTTAACATCACACGACTTTGTCCTTAATTAACAATTTCATTATCATTTCCTCTTTTTTCCTTTTTTTCTTTCTCTTTTTTTTTCTCCTTTCCTTTCTTTTTTTTCTTGATTAACAATTTCATTATCATTTCCTTTTTTTTCTTTCTCTTTTTTTTCTTTTTTTCTTTCTTCCTTTTTTTTCCCTTTTTTTTGAACAAGTCGTGTGATCCTGAATCTCAGATTTGTTTGAAGTGATTGTGACTGCATGAGTCCTTGATTGATGAAGAATTACCATTGTGGTATCGTCATATTTTGACCTTCTGATGTGAGAGATAAACCACATCGGATTTGATGTTGGTCTCGACCTCCTGATGTGAGGGATAATCATGATATCTCAACCTCCTGAGGTGAGATATAATCGTTGTGGTTTTGACGTTTCGTCCTCCTGATGCGAGGGATAACCATTGTTGTATCCTTAGGTGCACACTCCTCGTGAATTTTAAATGCTCAATCAGGTTAACTGAACACTACCCGCCCCTAGGTTAAATGTGAGGGTTTTTTCGGATAGAAAAGAAACTCCTACTTCGAAGGCTCAGAGGGTTAACGAGGGTTTCACTCCCTTATATCTCCAGTGTTTGGGAATTTGAAACAATGCATGTACATCATCAACAGGGTTCTACTCAAAAGCATACCATTTGAGGTTATTGGTATTATGTTCATCATTCTCCCTACAGAGTTATCATGCTTTGTTAACAAGAGATGAATATCACAAAAAGCATAGAAAAACATATATAAGAACAAAAGCGAATGGATTTTTTCAAGACAAACATATCCAATGCATTATGATTATAGTTCAAAAACAAACAAGTTTTACATACAAATAGTATTGAACAAAACAAGAAAGCTTAAACATGAACTTCAATTCTAGCCTTCAAGTGCGAATGTGGTAGCCTTTGAGTCAATCAGGTCTTGAATCTTGTTTTTGAATGTCTGACAACCTTCACTCAGATAACCAAGTGCCGCATAGTGGGAAGAATCAAGCGTTAGCATCTGTTCCTGCAGAACCCTTCAGATTACTTCCTGGAAGAAGATTTCGGAGAGGCCATACAAAAGTTGTAAGTGCTCAACTTTAGGGATTTGAGCTCTGCCAGTGGTGCACAAACTCAAGATACAAGGTGTCTTGCTTATCCCTCGGTTGGGATCCCTAAATATAGCGACTGGAGTTTGTGAATGCTTTAGGGATTTGAGATGCCATCGATGCAAACTCAAGAACACGGAGTCTTGCTTATCCCTCGGTCGGGAGCCCCAAATATAGCTGCTGAAACAGAAAACACCATTATGAATGGAGGAAACTTGTATTGCTATCGGTGAACAACAATAACCTCTGACGCTTGGCTATCAAAGTCAATACTTGGAACACACAACAGTTGTTGGGAAGGAAGCCTCTGGCAGTACAAGTTGCAAGTGATTCTCATGAGTTATTCATTGAGGAAGAACAAACATTCTACTTGCAGCAGATGAAATGGGATTGACCAGTAGAAACCAATATGAATAAACTCAAACATCTCTGTATCGAGCAAGTCCTGGACTCTTTGTACCTCCCCACCTTGTAAGGCTTGACATTATGATCAGGTGCCCCTACATGGAATACACCTAGTATTATCATTGAAACCAGGAGAGCTATCTGTGGTGAGAAACACCCAAAGCACGAATCTTAACCAACTGAAATTCCAACAAGCAGGGAAGCAATTGAACACCAGGCAGTGGGATTTCATCAACTTGCTTCTCACATTCTTTTTCGTCTTTGTTGACAAGCAAAGGTTGCTGAAAAGGAAACTCTAGGAGGAGGAGGTAACTCGGGATATGAAGTAGAACCTTGAGAATGAGAGGTGTCTCTGTATATCACTCTCTATTACTGTCTGGCAGAAAATTCTGGCGAAGTCACATGGAATTTGTAAGTGTTTTAGGAATTCGACCAATGCAAATGGTGCAATGCTCAAGATAGACAATGTCTTGCTTATCCCTCGTTCGGGAGCCCCAGGCAACTTCAAAGACTTGTAGATACTAACATTACGACAGGTGCCCCAGAGTATAACTCACACCTAGTGTTATCGTCATCAAGCATAGAATCTGTAGATATCCGCATAATACGGAGCTTAACCAGTTGCAAATAAAGCAAGCGTGGAAGCAAATGAGCATAAGACAGGTCTTCAAAAAGAACCTCAACTGAGCTTTCTTCTTGGTAAAAATCCCCACAAAGTTGTCTCATGACTGATCTTTGAACACCCAATAAGAACAAATCAAGTCTTTGAGTCTGGTGAGGGAGAGTACCAAGTCTGAATAAGAGATCATCGGTCCTGAATGCCTGTTATGCATGGAATGTATGAGATGCATGATATAAATGCAATGCTATGTTCATTCAATTTCCAAGGAATCCTCGTGTTTTGATTTTTGACAAGCAAGAGATGGAAAAGCTCGGCACGAGGCTTAAAGATACGATTCCTTGGAAATGGAAGGAACACGTATGCTAGTATGCTAGTTATTTTTTTGTACATCATTTTTTGGAAAGTAAATATGCAATGATGCAAAGTGATAGGAACCACAATACTGGATATGTCTGATGATGCCGAGAAATCACACGGCACAAGTTCAAAGGTTCGGCATTGTTTCGGACCACCACACAAACCACAAGTCACCAACGGAACAAGTTACCATCGGAACCAGAACATATAGTCACCAACACACCGGAATAGAACATAGATTACCACTCGAACAAGAACCATAGTACCCCACGAACAGGAACCAATAGTACACTCGAACGAGAACAGCGGTAACCCACGAACAAGAACAGCGGTAACCCACGAACAAGAACAGCGGTCACCAATAATGTACCTGTTATATGATCATTGATTCCCGCCCCACTCACGGGTAAAATCTAGGCCAAGGTAAGGTCATGAAACGCAGTATACGGTCCGCCCGACGGTAAGCATCATCACAGCGCGGATGCGGGTGACGATAATACCTCCGTTTGAAACCACTACTCTGCTCGTGGTCACATAATCCATCCCGAGACGTACACCTCGAGAAAAACCATGCTCCCACTCTATCCTAGGGTTCCTATGGTTCACACATAGCCTGGGTATTGGGCCTTTTACCTCTTGAAACACCCACCCAACAGACAGAGATCCAGCCAGTCCAGAATATGATGCATAAAAGTAAAAGCGCACATAGAATGCAATGCAAACATGCAAATATGCAAAGCAATAAAACACCCAAAGATAAATACACAAGCGCTAGGATCGACTCGCCGAGTCCGGACCCGCAATAGGTCAAGACGTCCCCAGCAGAGTCGCCAGCTGTCGCTACCGCGAAAAATTAACAGAGTTGCCACTAACATATTTATCCTGAAAAGGAAGGGAATGCCAGCAAACCACAAAACAAAACAACGGTCTCACGACCAGAGAAGAGGGTAAGGGAGTCGGTTACGCGAGGGGAAGGTGTTAGCACCCCTCGCGCCCATCGTACTCGATGGTATCCACGCCTGTGTCTAAATCTATGGATGTGTAAGTAAACTACGCTAATCTGGACTAAAATGAATGCAAAATGTAGGGAAAAGATAGGATTTTGCTCGCACGGGCCCTACCCCGCTGCCTACGTATCTATTTTGCAGAATCAGAGCTACCGTAGCTCGGCTAACTAATTTCTGTTTGTTTTGTGTTTTTTAGGTGAACAAGTTACGTTCAAACTCCGCTGCTCGACCTTTGGAGACTTATGCTTGGGAACAGAGCGGAAATAACAAGCTCTTAAGAAAAGAAAATCAAAGAGTGTGGTTTGTGTTTTAAAGAATGCATGAGGAAAGCCTAAGCTAAAGGGGAAAGCTTGCTACCTAATGTTATCATACAAAGGGTACAAGTCTAAGCTAAACTAACAACCTATGGGGAAAAGGGGAAAGCAAACAACAATATCACACAAACGAGCTCCGCTCGTAAAGCAAACAAAACCAACGGTACTGACCGAATGGTAGAAAAGCGGTCCCGCCATAGCCAAGGGGAACGAATCACCCGAATCAACCAAGCATTAGACCTCGCGAAAATGATCAGGCCATAGACAAGAGGAGTGGATCCCTCTCAGCAACCAAGCCGTCATGGATCGTAAAGGAAAACGGTGCGTGCGTACACCGAGCATCAACGTCGAGCGACGCGAGCTATAGGAAAGGCGGGGGTCTGGCTACATGAACCATTTTCCTGACATACTCGATAACTAGATCTTGTGCATGTTCGGAAGCGAGCAACGCGTAGCGTGCGCATACCGAACGGACTCAATGAGACTAGACGGGGGTTGATTTCTAACCCTTTCTGCGTGCCTTCCATGAGGACTTAACGGAGTGCCATATAGGACTTATTACACCGTGACTCCCTTCCACAAAGCACAAATATAAACACACCAACAAAAACAGAGCCTCTTTCGAGGGCTTGGCCAGATGCATGTCTAAGTCCTACTTCTCATGTTAAAGGATGATGCGAGAAAGCGATAAAGTGCGAGAAAAAATAAAATGAAACGGGATCAATACCAAACGGATGATGATCCGTAAACTAAAACGACGAAAAGCAAGGAAACTAAGGATCCCGCGAGCGAGCTAGCAAAGCAAAAGCAAATAGTCAGCACACCGATTAGCCATGAAAGCACACAAAGGTCGACATGCGCGTCGAGCATAATCACAATACACCTGCAAGAGGAACAAGCAAACCAAACAAGCAGATATAAAGCAATAGGATCGTGTCTCCAAGCCGAGAACACGATACGAGTGAGTGAGATTGTGTCCCGCAAATAGAGCGGAACACTCAAGTAATAAGCGTCGATCGGTGACTATCCAAATGCCTTGCACACTAGCACACAAGTTAGAGATAACAAACACCGCAATCGGAATTGCGTTATTACTATAAAGCGAAAGGAAACGGACAAGTAATGTAAACACGGAATGGATAATGAAACATCAAAGAGAAATCAAACATGGATGATCTACAAATTAATGAAAACAAAGCATCTAGTAAGATAGTACATCTCACAAACTTTCCGACGATATAAAGAACGTGCAAATTGGAGTTACGAGTCAAAAGTTATGCAAGATTGAAGTTAAGGAAAGAAAACACACAGGGGAACCGGTTCCTGGAATGGACACCCCGGTTCCTGGTCCAAAAAACAGTGCCAAACACCAACGAAACATCTGGGAACCGGTTCCTCCATCCTAGGAACCGGGTTCTGCTGTAGAAAAACACTTTTTTGCTATTTTTTATGTTTGGGAACCAATTCCACTCAACTTGAAACAATGCCAACTTGTAAGCATCATGAAAAGCCATCAAAACACATTCAAAACACAATGAAACACCCATGGAAACAAAGCACGATATCACGGTAACAATCAATGGCACATGAGAATATGTAAACCAAATATTAATGTGAGGCATGCTATTAGCAATAAGTGAACAATCCTTAAGCACCAAAGCAACAAAACCACACATATATCGATTTCAATGATTAAGCACAAGCCAAAAATGTATCACTCTCAACGATTAGGCACAAAGCATCTTGGCGAAGGATAGTCATGAATCCACAAGTCAATTAGGCCAAATAACAACAAATCGAGCAAAGTGCGACGCGTCAAGCCAAACCACAATTCAAATATCATCACCAACAATTACATGAATGCAACAAAGGCAACAAGTATTTGCACATGCGATAGTGATCAAGCTACACAACATATAGCATCAAGCAAGGCATTTATCGAGCAAAAAGTTATCACATGCATTTGTACAAACACTTTGAGTGCGACACAAGTAACATACATGAACATTAACAATTATGCACACAAAATCACCAACGAATTATGTATCCAAACACGAATGTCACAATTCATCATCAACAATCATCAATTATATGCAACAATCATTAGATCCAACCACAATCCGCATTATTATTATCAATTCAAGCAAAAATGAACAAATTCACCGATCAATCATCATCAATTATCCACAAATCAAGAACGAGATATAGATCTAGATCCAAACTCACATAATGATCAACAATTAAGCACTTAATTCAAGATTCGAAGCTTACCGGATGAAGATCTAACCGAAGCGCGAACACGACCACGACGCGAACGCGAACACGACACGGATGCGACACGAAAACAAAATCCAAGAGGAGAAGAGAGAGAGGCGCGCGATCTCTTAGGAGAAGAGGAGAGAAGCTTCGATCCGATCTTCACTTTTTAGTCCATGTTGTTCTTGAATCTTGAAGAAAATTGATGAGTTTTGGTGAAAGTTTTATGTGATTTGTAGTTTTGATTCAAGAGAATTGAGAGAAAGTGTTTTTGAATTGTTGGTGAATTGAAATTATGAGAGTCCTCCCTTGATTTGTGAAGAGCAAAAAGTTTATATATTGTCAACGCAAAATGTCCAAATTGCCCTCGGTGCGTCTTATTTTGGCTCGTTTTTAAGGAAACTCGGTTCGGCTCTGAATTCCGGAACGAAACCAATGCCACTGTGAAGATGACCAAATTCTTGACTCGTCGCCGCGAGAATCGTCTCAATCCGATAAGCGATGAAGAAAATATGCGCGTTTGAATGACGAGAAATGTCGATTCATCTGGTACGACTGTGCAGAATTTTGTGAGTATCGCTCAAAGAACTCGATAAAACCTTATCTTCGGCTCAGAATCTGAACAAGCATGTATGACGAAGAATCGAAGCTAACGAAATTTACGAGAAAATGCCGCCAGAATGGACTTCATACGTTAAAAATCGAAGAAGTTATGAATTTTCAAACTCGGCGCGACATACCCGAAAACACACTTTTCACCGAAAGATTACGCTGTTCTTTAAAATGCTGGGAGTTTTCGGTGCATAATCAGCCTTCGGTCCGAACATACGAAATCTTGGTAATGATGGTACGGAGCTCCAGTTAAATTTTCAAGCAAATCCGATGAGCGGATTGTGAGATATGAATTTTCTGAGATCCGAAACCCTACATTCAACACTCTTTTTCACTGTGAAACCTCGAGTAATTTGCAAATCTGACAACCTTCCTCAAAGAACTGGCTTCCGAGCCAAACACGAAAGTTGTAGATATCGTCGAAACAGTCAGGTCAACACGGCAATTCAGCTCATATCACTTTCAGAATAAGATTTATGAATTTTCTCGTATTTCCACTGTTTGAACCATATTTCACACCGTATCTTCTTAAACACACGGAAACTCTTTATTATTTTTCCACTTTTAGAACGACGAAATAAACGTCGTTAATAACTTATAGCTCAAATTAAGAGGGAAAATTTTGGGGTGCAACAGCTGCTCATTTTTCACCTTCTTGAACTTAATATTTCCTCAAAGGGTCGCGGGATAGACTCATTTCTCTTCAACGGATAAGAAACGAGATCTTTCGTGTGTATACTGACAGTTAAAAATTTTCAAAGGGAATTACATCTTAGTTAATCCCATTTCCCCTTTTTCCCATGATGAGTTATGCGCCTTCCCCTCCTCTACTTCTTCCCCGACAGCTTGTACCAAACAAAGGAGGCGATTTTGGTCCTCATATCACTTCTCCCAAAAAGTTTAAAAAACACTCATCTCATATGATTCCATCACCGATGCAGAGAAGGCTATGAAAGAGACATTGCTTTCCTTTTCTGACTAGGAGATATACTGTCGAGATATTCTTAAAGTGAAATATGCATATGAGAGGAAGATATTTTTTGGTATAGCCCATGTCCTAGCTTTATTTGGATTCTACGATCTTGAATATTCTCCTACTGGCTAATTATCTTACTCTTTCACATATGATCTCAAAAGGAAAGATTCCCCGAATGTCAATGCATTGTATGTGCTAGATGTTGGGGCTACTTTGGTTGTATCGGTGTCTTCAGAGGGTCGGAGAAGTAAAAATCATGTCTGGCCCGCTAACACAGACTAGGGAAAAACTATCATCCGGGGAAGTCCTGCAAAGATAAAAAGGTCGAAATAACCCGAGTTTGCCTCGAGTATCCATTTGTGAGATGTTATTTTCCCATTGCCCCTTGTGCTGGTTGGTCGCTTGCCTCGAACTGTGACTGAGATAAAGAGTTGTTCGTCGACCAATGATTGCGCCTAGGTTCGACAGCTTTCAGGATTCAAAAAATCTAATATGCTGGAAAAATCAGCTTACCAGGTGTTCCGGATGACTTCAATTCTAAACTAGATTTTCGTTGGTCACAAGAAGCTTTTGTTCTCCGACACCTCTTCTAAAATAGCCAAGGATTCAAAGGCTCTTTATAATCTGGTTGAGGTGAAAGTGGTCAACTTCGAGAAGGAATGTTCCCACTGCGTAGCCTTCAGGATGAATTTAAACATTTTGGGTCCCCTGCAGCTTTGGATGGTCGCGTAGCTAAGCTTGACAAGCTGCTCGAAGAGAAGAATCAAGATGCTCGTCATATGGAACTTAAGTCGGGGACTTCATCTTCTATAGCACATGGCACCAGGTTGGAGCTTAAGAAGGAAAGGATTGACCAAACTAAGGTTATGGGGGCTCTCCGAGGGGAATGGGTCACCTTGAGAGAACATTTGCATGACCTTTCCGAAGATGACCTGAAGAAGCCTCATTTCACAATGTCTTGAGCCATCTGGAGTCTCTGGTGCTTTGTCTCCGAGCTTTTTGTGATTCTTTCTCCCTTGCATGAGCATGATCGTCTTGTAACCTATTATTTAATGTATCAAACAATATTTGTCACACTATACTTTGTTATCATTAGCTTTAATGTATGTGTGCATTATGTTTAGCATTTCTGATCCTCATACCTGCCCTCAAGATATGACTTCGATCGAGGTGGGTGTCTCCTGGATCCACCGCATAACACCTTTGGATTTGTTAGATCCAAATGGGGGAAGGGTGCGCTTTCTATACAAAAATGCGTGTAATCTTTGGCTATGCAGAAATACATGCAATATTTGGCTATGCAGCAATGTGTACAGTCTTAGGCTATGCAAAACAAAGGTTTCTTGTTAAAGTTAGTAGGAATCAAAGTCGATTACCACATATGGCACCACTCTTCCGCGAGGGAACCAAAAACTTAAGATGGACTAGTGATTGGACTTTCGACGTGGTACACTAAGATTTCTGGTAAGGAGTCAGTGTGTATGCAAGGTTAACATTCTAAACCCCAAGTTAGTGAGAAAATGGGAAATAATGACTGGCGACATAAGATGCATTTTTTCTCCACACTGGAGCCTTCTTATCTTTATATAACAAAGGTGGTTATAACAATTTCACGTGTAATGCGACATACTATGCTGGGGACCGTCTAATTTATCTAGACAGTGTGTGATGAGCTAGGGGTTGAGATCTTCTATGCTCAAGTGTATCGAGGTCCTCCTTTCTATTGTGTAGTTCTCATATAGCTCTTAATCTTTGGTCTCCCTTACCAAGCATTTTAGGCGGCCCAAAACATTATTATATAGATTACAAATCCGGCTAATTGAAAAAAGTTATCATTATATTTTTTAGTGATTGAATTATAGAAAAAAAATTAGATTTACTGAAATTTTAGTTAATTCTAAAGAGATGAAAGTTCAAAAAAATTATGGATTTATCGTTGAAGATATTAACACCCCCATTGAAGCTATTAACACTTACAACCTCATGTATTGCCAATGCTTAATTGGTTGTAATATTGCTTACTCTTTTTTAAGGAATTGGATTATTTTTATTTGAAAAAAATCACTCATTCACTTTTTAGAGTTTTAATAATCTTTTGATGAAGATCTGACGTCCATTAAAATAAATATTTTTAATTTCAATTCTATAATTTAAATAACTAAATTTATTTAAATAGTTCGATTATGATCTAATTATTATTAATGAAGGTTGAGAAAACACTTAGAAGGGGGATGAATAAGTGGGTTTTAAAAACTTTATGAAGGAAAGATAGTCAGAACACTGTTATTTGTATCCTAGTTCACCTTCTCAATAAGGCTGCCTCCAGTCCATGCTCAACAAGGTGATTTGCCTCTCTCAACAGAGGTCTTAATCCACTATAATCAGAACCTGATTACACTTGCACGACCAACTGCCGTGACTCACAATACAATGTACGAGCCAAACTGCTGGTGACTAACAATCCCGCACAAGCCAACTGCTTGTGACTAACCAATCTTCTAAGACTCAACTAGTCCTATACTTCTTGAGACTTCTGACCCAGCCGGTCTCTCAAGGACTCAGTTACCACGTAACTTCTGTTGATAGTGTATAGTTTTGCTTCTAGAAAGCTGTAATCACAACTGTGATATTTTACTAAGATTAAGTACAGTATAATGAACTCAGAATATGAATAAGAAAATTTAGCTTCAGAGAGTTTTTCTTCACACTTGATGATTTATCAGAGTTGCAGCGTTCTTGTGTGTTCTTTCTTGTTTTCTTCTATTTCGCTCGTTGTGTGTGTGTTATCTTTTCTTCAAACGATCATGAGTATATATAGCTTCAGAATTTTTGACCGTTATCTCCAAAGCTTGCATTCAGCATTAAATGGTTTGCGTGTTATCTTTGCTTTTGCTGTCTCCAAGAATTTGCATGTGGATAGCTTCTTCAATCAACCTTGGGAATTACGCTTTTGGAGTGTTGCAGCCGTTTTACTAATGATTATTTCTTTAACGGTTTAATTTGAATCAATCTGCATAACCTTCTGTTTAGTCTTTGTTCTTCAACTTCTGTTGTGAATGTGTTTATGGTGTTCTGGTGTAATATCAGAAGTTGCTTTCAGCTGTGATAAATTTGAATCATTCCTTATAATCTTATGTTCAGCCTTGTTCTTCAACTTCTGTTGTAGATATGTTTGTAGCGTGCGGTATCAGTTGCTTTATGACTTGCGTTGTGTTTCTCTAGCTTCAAGATTTGATTGCTGGTACTGGTACATCTTCTGAAATTAGAACCATATGATTAGAGTACCATGTTTGCTTTATACAAAATTTGTTTGCTTGTTATCATCAAAACACTAAAATATAATTAGAACCAAACTATGTTCTAACTATCTCCCCCTTTTTGGTGATGACAAAACATTTACGTTCTAAAGAAAAATTTTGTATAAGAAAATTAATCTCCCCCTGAAATAAATATTAGAGAGAAATATGATGGATAACTTCCCTGAATAATTTTCTTCTTGACTTGATCTTTCAGAAGATTGATGGATGTGGTTGTGTATATGCACATCTTCACAGAAGTTCTAAATATATATTCTTGCATTCCTTTTTGACAACAGAAACTTCTGGAGTTCAAGTTAAAGAGATTTTATCTTTGATTTGTAGTATGGGAAATATAATCCCTTGTAAATAACAAAGTAAAAAAACTCTTGTAAATTCCTTAATTCTTATATATATATATATATATATATATATATATATATATATATATATATATATATATATATATATATATATATATATATATATATATTAGCTCTACATACAAACAAATTTAATAACTAAAAAAAGTAAGATAATTGAGATAAAATGTAATATATTTATATTTTTTGTACAAAAGAAGTGTTAATAAAAAAACTCTATACAAAATCTTAAATGTAAGAAAATGTTTATATAGCACAAATTACAAGTACATTATTTTTTATTAATATGGAATATTTCATAATTTATGCATTTTTTACACAACTTCATAATTAGTATTTGATCACATTTTTGTGTGAGTGTTACAAAACAATAACAAAATAAATATAGTTTGAATGCTCTATTTAGGTTGACATGAATTTGTTATTTTTATGCAATTATACCACATAATATTTGTGAGTTAATATTAAGAGTCATACATGATCATTTCATATAAGAAAATAAAATATCATAAAATATATTATAAGTTTGATAAGAAGGATTTTAGGGTCCGTTTGATGCGTAGGATATGATAGAGACAGGATAGGATAGCAAGCAGGATAATGATAGGATATGATACAAACATGATAAGACTTATCCTATCATGTGTTTGATATGATATAATACACAGGATAACAGATTATATATATATATATATATATATATATATATATATATATATAAATATATATATATATATATATATATATATATATATATATATATATATATATATATATATATATATATATATATATATATATATATATAAACACACTTGTAAAATGACCATATTTTTTTTAAATATTTTTAAATTAATAAATTGATAAAAAAATATATTTTTCAATAATTAAAAAAAACTCATTGATACTATTGAGTAAATAATTTCAAATAACATATATATACCCTTATAAAACAATTATATTTTTTAAAAATTATTTTGTAAAATATTTTAAAATTTATAAATTGATAAAAAAATTATAATTAAAAAAAATTCATTGACTATTGAGTAAATAATATCAATTTTTTTTGAAAAAGATCATTAATTCTCGTGTTTTATATATATATATATATATATATATATATATATATATATATATATATATATATATATATATATATATATATATATATATAAAATTACCCTTGCAAGAACATATATTTAATTTGATAAAAAATAAAATTAGAATTCATATTTTTAAAATTTTAATAATTATTTTATTTTTAAATATTCTAATTTTTTATTTTATTAAATGAATTATTAATATTTTTATTTTAATATCAAATTAATTTTTATTTATATTTTTTCATATTTAATTTTTTATTTTAAATTATATTTTATGGGGGTAAATTAGTAAATCATTTTCTTATCCTATCCTGTCGGATTCTAACCCAGCTCATATTCAGGATAACAATTTGAACTAGTGAGGCAGGATAGGATAAGTTTCAGGATTAACTTATCATATCCTGTTGTGTCAGCAAACACTGGATTGAGATAGGATATGATACAGATATCTTATCCTGTCTTTAAACTATTCCTAATTAAATATATTTTTGGTCTTTATAAATATTTCAACTTTTATTTTTAGTCCTTATTAAAAAAAATAGTATATTTTGTTTCTACGAAAAGTTTATACATGTAGTTTTAGTCCTTATTATTTTTTAAAATTTTTTAAATTATTTAATTATCTTTTAACTTTTAAATTTTTAAAATATTTTTTCTTATATGTTTGAAATATTGTAAAATATTTATTTTTCAAATTTTAAAATATTTTAAAATAAAAAGAATTAAATATGAATTTTTAAAATTTTAAAAGATAATGATAAAAGTAATGAAAATATCGACTTAGAAATCAAATTTGAGCTTTTTTTTAAATAACTTTTTATAATGTTCTAAACATGTCTGCAAAATAATCATTCAAAAATACACATTAGTTTAACAGTAGGGCTAAAATTACGTGCATAATAATTTTGTAGGGAGCAAAACATGCAACTTTTTTTATAGGGACCAAAAACAAAATTTACTTATTTACAGGGACAAAAACATATTTAACCCAACTATTTAATAAGAAAATGAAAGAATTTTCTATAAAAAATGAAAGACTTTAGTTTTTCAAAAATAAATAATATTCTTCTTGTTCCTTTTTAAGTGTCATTTTTTTTTCTTTTTACACATACCAAAAAAACTAATAATTATTGTTACTTTTTAAACAATAAATATTTTTTTTCTATAATAGCCTCAATTTTTTGTTACTTTATTTACTTTTTTCTGTTTCTATAATAAAGGATTAGGGGTAATTTTGATAAAATAACAATCATTACTATTTTGAACTTTGAAATGACACTTAAAAAGGAACAAATTTTTCTTTCAAAAGTGACACTTAAAAAAGAACGGGTGAGCATACACTATGAAATACAAACATTATATATTTACGAAAACAACAACAAAAACAACTAAGCTTTATCCCACTAAGTGGGGTCGTCTACATCATTCAACTTTCACCATAATATTCAATCAAGGACCATGTTTCTATCAAAAACATTAATCTCGAGATCTTTATTAATAACGTTTGTGATAGTCTTTCTAGGTCTTCTCCTCCTATAATTGTTTGTCTTCTCTCCATTTGGTTTATTCTCCCTTGCTATAGAGTCTATCGGTCTTCTCTTTACGTGTCCTAACCACCTAAGTTTATTTTCCACCACCTTCTCCTTTATAGGGGCTACCATTACACTCCCTTTAATATTTTCATTTCTAATTTTATTTTGTCGGGTCTTACCACACATCCACTGCAACATCCTCATCTCTATTACACTAGCTTTATTCTCCTGTTGATTCTTAATCGTCCAACATTTTATCTCGTACAAAATCCCTGGTTTTTACCGCAGTTTGACAAAAATTTCCCTAAAACTTGATTGGTACATTTGTATCACATAAAACACTTGATGCCAATCTCCATTTCAACCACCCAGCTTGAATATAATGGTTTACATCTCCTTCTATTTCTCCATCATTTTGTATTATAGATCCGAGATATGTAAACTGTGTGACTTGAGGGATAATACGATCGCTAGGTTGGAAACGCTTCTTCTTTTGTTAAACCTACATTCCATATACTCTGTTTTACTTCTGCTTAGACGAAAACCATGTGTTTCTATAGCTCATATCAAAGTTTTCAACCTCTCATTTAAACCATCCTTTGACTCGACTCTAAGAAGGATTATATCATCTGCAAAAAGGATGCATCTTTGTGCTAGCTCATAGATTGTTCTGTAAGTACATCTAAAAGTAAGATAAAAAATGCAGGAGCTTAGAGTTGAACCTTGATACAAACTAATTGTAATGGGAAAATTATATATCTCTCCACTTTGTGTCTGCACACTAGTTTATACCCATTTATACATATCTTGGATAGCTCGAATATATGCAATCATAACCCTTTTCTTCTCTAGGAATTACCACAAAATCTCTCTAGGCACTCTATCATATGCCTTCTCTAAGTCAATAAAAATTAATGGTAGATCTTGTTGGTCCATCTGATACTGCTCCATCATATATCATAATGGATAAATCGCTTCCATGGTCGACCTTACAGGCATAAATCAAATTGATTCATGGTGACTTCAGTCTCTTTTCTCATAACTTCATGATATGACTCATAAGTTTAATCCCCTATCATTCGAATAATTTTGTATATCCCTCATGTTCTTATAGACTGGAGCTAAAATGTTTCTTCTCCATTCATCCAACATGCGCTTTGACCTCATAATTTTATTAAATAGTTTGCTGAGCTACTCAATACCTCTATCTCCACAAATTTTTCACCCTTCAATAGGTATGTGCTCTGGTCCAATCGGATTATTGTTATTCATTCTTTTCAACACTTCCTTTATCTCATGTTTTTAAATTTGATTGTAATAATTATAGTTTTGATCCTCTTCTCTAATGTCGAGTCTACTTGAGTCCGGTGAAGTATCATATCCTTCATTAAATAGGTTGTAGAAATATGTCTTTCACATATCCTTTATATCTTTTTCCTGAACCAAGAATTTTCCTTCTTCCTCTTTAACACACTTCATTTGATCCAAATCTCTAGTCTTTCTTTCTCTTCCCTTAACAAGCCTATAAATAGATTTTTCTCCCTCTTTGGTTCCTAGAGATAGGTATAATCCGTCCAAAGTTTGAGTTCTTGCTTCACTCACCGTCTTCTTGATCCCATTCTTAGCTTTCTGGTACTTTTCTCAAGTTTCGACATTTTTACACCTAGACCACTCTTTAAAACTGTCTTTTTTTACTCTAAATTTACTTTGGGCACTTTCATTATGCCACCAAGATTCTTTAATCCTAATTCAAACACTTCTTGATTCATCCAACGTCTTTTTATCCACTTTTCTAATCTCTTGGGCCATCTTATTCTCCATGTCATTTTTATTTCCTTGTGGTTGTCCGAATCCTCCATCCAAAATCTTGTGTTGAAAAATTCCTTGTTTTTCACCCTTTAAATGTCACCACTTGATATGTGACGTTACCATATGACTTTTCTCTTTGCTTTCACCTTAATTCTTACATCCATAATAAAAAAAATATACGTTGGATAGTTAAGCTCTCTCTCAGAATAACTTTAGAATCCAAGCAAATCTTCTTATCAGACTTCCTAATAAGAAATAAATCTATCTGCAAACATGTCACCCCCACTTTTATATATGATGAGATGTTCAACTATTTTCCTAAACCGTATGTTTGTTATAGTAAGATCCAAAGCCGACGAAAACTCCAAGTTAAATTCACTCTCCACATTCACCTCCCTTACGCGAAACCCCCAATGCACTCTCTAAAAACCTCTTGATACGCTACCTCCATGTCCATTAAGATCCCCCCTAAGAAAACTTTTGTTCTTGGGGTGTATCCTGAAGGAAACCTTCTAAATCCTCTCAAAATTTTACCTTAAGGTGTTCTAATAACCCAATCTGGAGTGTGTAAGTACTAATAACATTAAATGTATCTTGCTCCACTACAAATTTCAAGACTATGATCTCCCTCTCTTTTCGCATCCATAATATCCTTCTTCCACTCCTTGTCCATAATCCCAACCTCATTTTTCGATCTAACTTTTCTGGCGTACCAAAGCTTAAATCTCAAAATTTTTTAATTCTTTCGATTTTTCACCTGTCCATTTTCCATGATCCAAAACGAATCCTCCTCTCACGAACTAACTTCTTTACCCACACTCATTCAAGAAAGTGTGGGAACCCTTGCTTATTTTTTACTACATCCGGGTGGCGACCCTTGCTCTTTTGACATTGTACTCGAGTCATATTATGTATTGCTTGCGGACAACGACCTAACATTCACATTATTTCGTAGTTGATCCATGTCATAGAGATTCAATAAAATTTTACGTGATTGTCGACTGCCTACACAACCTTCTCCTTTAATCCAAGTTTGGGATCGGCTATGTATAATAAGGAATATTTACCAAAACACAAGAAAAAATGGTGTATAGGAATTTATAGTTTTTTAAAAGTCAACAATTTATTATTTGAAAAATATACGAAGAATTGATAAGAAATTTTACTAGCTTGGACACAAAACCAAAAACAACCATAGTTCAAACCAAAAATGAAATTTCTTAAGACATTTTTTGAGAAAACAAGAGAACATTCGATTAAGAGTAAAGAAAATTTTGATGTTGATTAATGTGGTGTTAGACCAAAGACGTCATACCAAGTGTGTCAGACCAATTATGTAATTTTTCCAAATCAGGTCTGTAATACGGTGGGAGAACTTACTTTAAAGAAATGTCGCGGTAAGCAAGAGTCGCCACCGACTTTTATTTTATCTAATATATAGAAAGGCTAAAAGAACAGAAAAATACCTTAAAAAGATTTTGAGTTCGGGGGGTAAGTTATACAAAGGGAAGGTGTAAGCACCCTTTGTATCCATGGTTATCCATGGGCTCTTAATTGCTTAGCTCACTTTGTTTTCAAAAATATTTGAAGTGTAGAAAGAGAATAGTAAAAACTTTGTTTAAGGACTTTAGCTTGTAAATAAGCGTAGCCTTGTTTGAAAGTATTTGAAAAGAGAGTGTGAAAAAGATTTTGAATTTAGAGCAAGCAATTAGTAGCAACTACCCTAAGTTTTAAAATTGTTCTTTTAGACTTTAATGGGAAAGGGTTATCCATACCATAGAAGGGTAGGAAGTCTTTTCATTGGATGTTAAGGGTCATCGAGAAATTATCGTTCGCCATAAAACTGTCCCTACCATATAGAGGGTAGGTAGTCTTTAGGGAAGGATATAATAGTCATTAATCTTTCTTAGGCAACAGGCAAGGATACCTTAGCAATTGGGAAAATCAACATTTACCGAGGCAACTTCGAGGGACTAGATCTCATATGATAAGGAACTGAGAGTAACATTTGTTTTGCTTAGGTATCCTCAGAATCGAGGGACTTGACTATTTTAGAATCGTAATTAAAAGGCAACAGGCAGCATAAGAAGGGTTATCCTAAAGGTGTGTGTGTGTGGCACAATCATGTGGTTAAATTCAGATATTTATCTTGTAGATAAGTGGGCTAATTCATTTTAAAAAGGCTTGCACTCCCTAAGATTACTAACCACGCAATTAAAATAAAGGAAGAATTAAAAGTTCCTACACTATTACAATAAACACCTGTAGGGCAGAAAAATAAAGGCAGGAAATAAAACCTACAACTATTACAAGAAAATTTATTGCGACCTATACATATTTTCTAATATTTAAGAGACAGAAAAATAAATAATTGAAATAAAGGCAGATAATAAAATAAAAAGGCAGAAATAAAAGGCAGAAATAAAAGGCAAAATTAAAAGGGGCAAAATATTTAACAGAAGACATTCGACAATCACAAAGTATGGGGTGAGGAAAGCATTCGCGCATAAAAAACCTCAACAATTATAAGGTAACAGATCAAAAATTAAAAGGGTTGGAAAACAGTGATTAGTAGTCATGATGAAAAATAGTTAGCCAAAAAATAAAATCAGGGTTAGAAAACCTAAAAATAAATTAGCCTAAAAATCCTAATTTGATTAAATTAACCTAAGTCTAAAAATGTTATTGTTGAATTAACCTAAATTTAAAAAAATTAATTATTTAAACCTAAAAATAAATATTACTCTAGATTATTAATTTAAATTAAAAAAAACAAATTAATTTTATAAAAAAATATTTTAGAGTGATTTATGAAAATAACATGAATTTTATGGTTTGAGAAAAAAAGATTAAGGTTTTAGTGAAAATTTAAATAGTAAAACAATAAACCAATAATTAAAAAAAATGAATTAAAGAAAAACCAGGATTTGATCTGATATGGTGTGGCTGGATTCTATGTGGCTAGGCCTTGAAGGTGCATGATGGGAAACTGGTCAGTAAAGTTGTTTGGCCAAAACAAGGTTAATGGCCAAAGAAAGTACCTCCATAAAGGATAGGAATAATGTTAATAATGAAGATAATAATAATATTGATAATAATAATAATAATAATAATAATAATAATAATAATAATAATAATAATAATAATACAAGAAAAGAATTGGGGTTTAGAAAATTAAATTATGGACAAAATTACAAATAACCTGATTTGGCCAAAAACCTTTTAAATTACAAATAACCTGATTTGGCCAAATACCAAAAGGTTTTTGGCCAAATACGAATAACCTTGATTTGGCCAAATACGAATAACCTCCTTGAGGTCAAGGGATAAAGCTCCTTCCAGTTGGCCAATCCATAGGAAACCTGTTCATAAACCATGCAATGTTACGGTTAAGAAAACAAATAGAAAAATAGAAAAGTGATCAAAATAAAATCAAAAAAATATAAAAACCTGATCATAAATCAAATAAAATAAGATAACGAAGCTACAAATTTTTTGAGATTTTTTTGAAAATATGAAAACAGAAATTAAATCAAATAAAATAGAAAAACGAGGAATTTGCGATTTTGAGCGTCGAAAGGAGTATTGTTCCTCGATTTTTTTTCTGAATTTCTGGGAAAAATTCGGAGCAAATCGAAACAGTAGTTTCAGAATTCGGCTGATAGGCTGGAAAATTTATCACTCTGCTGCAACCGGAATTAGAGTGACAGAAGATTATTCGTAATGGTCAGAAACGATGATAAAGGGTTTTTTGTGGATGGGTGTTTAATCACGAGAGTTGTCGATTGTTAGTGTATGGGAATGGAGAATTTGGTAGAGGTGAATGGTTGGTGAATGGTTAAAAATAAGGGTTATTAGTTATTTATAAGAAAACATTAGGTTAAAAGGAAAATGGGCTTGGACCTCACTAAGAGCTTAATTTATTTTATTTTCCTAATTTTGAATTATTTAAATGAATAAATCAAAACAATTTAAATAAAATAATTTAAGGGGTGATTGGATTAAAACTGTGGCTCAATAATGAATTTGCTCAATTTGAATTTTATGCATTGACTCAAAAATTTCTCAATTTTCACCCGCCATAATTTTCTGAATTTTCATTATTTGAGAATAATTTTAAATTTGTTGGGAAGCTTAGGATGTCCTCTTCAATTATTTCCGCACTTGAAGATTTTTGTCTTTAAAAATGAGAGGGCAAATTTTGGAGTATAACAATATAAAAGGTTCTAGGAACTCAAGAACATAGACCTACCCTAGGTAAGTACCTAGTCAAAGTCAATAATTGAAAGAGGAGCATCAAATTACATAGCAAATAATATTCATACAGCTAATCTACATTGAAGCCAAGTTCTAGATTCTCAAAACTCTAAACACCTACAATAAAAAAGAGAAGTAAAACATCAAGTCAATATACACAGTGTTATCCTAAAATACCTCTTATTATCAACCAATAAATTATTTAAAGCCACTTCAAATCTAACGAATTTTTCACCCACATAGACAACTTTATTCCATGTGAGATCAATATTTATCGAATTTTTCACCCACATAGACAACTTTATTCCATGTGAGATCAATATTTATCGGAGATTCTGGAAAAGTCAAAAGTAACAACAAAACCATTGTTCCAAGACCACAAAAAAGGAGACACCACATCTCAATCCACCACATCTCAATCCAAAACTTTAAGGCATGTATATAGGTCTACTCTCTTATAAATTCAAACTTTAAGGCATGTATATGGGTCTACTCTCTTATAAATTCAGCATTTCATCATTCATAATGATGTGAGACTTAACCTCTCACATTTGAACTTAAGAACCTCTACCACAATAATTCATAATGATGTGAGACTTAACCTCTCACATTTGAACTTAAGAACCTCTACCACAATTGTGAGCTCCCACATCCTGTAACAGTATCCAAAGCAATAAGATTCAACGCGAGATCCAGCTCACGCTCCCTCACCAAGTCGAACTAGACTGTGAAACCAAATGTTGAAAAAACATACATAAAGAAAGTAAAAACCACAATCACAACACATATATAATATATAACGTGAAAACTCTAAAACAAAATGCAAACAACTACGGTTGTTGTCAAATGACAACCAAAGAATAACAATCTATAAAAACCGTTACAACACAGACTTCTTTCGACCATCCCCACAACCAAAGAAAAAAAAAAATCTCAACTTCTATATACCTATTTTACAATTTACATAATATACATTTTTGTTCATAATTCTAGACAACAATTTTATTTTTATATTTTAAATTGTATATTTATGTAGAGCTCAAACTTCAGTTATTTCATAAATATCTATTTTATGCTACCTATCATGTTCTCCAACATCATTTCACTCAGGTGACCCTGATGCATACATATCACAATTATCATGTTTTTAACCATTCAGATCATGCTTAAATGTTATTAGAAACAGTGCTATACACCAGATGGTATTGGTTCACATATCATAAATAGTATCAGTAATATTGCAACTTTCTTTCACTAGATACATAAAACAAAAAACCACACAATGAAATACCAAATATGAACAAGAAAAGCCTAAATGGCTTCCTCCTTACAATGACAGCATGTTGGAGAAGATCATCAGCAGGTACAACCATAACGTCGATTGACGACCCGATGCACAACTTCATGAGCAGCAATAGTAAGCACTTTCGAAATAAGACAACTTTCAACTTCTCAAGTCAACTCATCTTGAGTTTCTTTAGCTACTTCCCCATTTCTGAAGTTTAATATCTTCACTCTTCGGTCCAAATATTATCTTATTGCTCCAAGCAGATTGGCACCATCAAGTTTTGCTCCTTCCAAGTCCTGATTTATTAAAAAAGACCGATCATGTAAGATTATCGTATTTTGAACAATAGAACAAATTTGATTTTTTTTTTTTTTGCACAGAGGGAGTACACCATAAATTTTCCTTCGCCAATAAATTAATGGGAAATTGAATTTTCAAAATAGCAAAGTCAGGACCATAACAGATTGACCATAGTCGAATGGAAAATACTGATAAAAGGATCAAGAATATCATAAATATCAAAAGCATTTAAAAGCACTGTGAAAATTCAGCTCATTTACATACCGCATCTCTAAGATCTACATGACGCATATACGCTCGTTGAAGGTTAGCCCCCTTCAAGTTGGCATGGTTCAGCTTTGCTCCCTGAGACAGAGAAATAATTTCAGTCAACTAAGCCAAAATAGGAAAAATAACTTTTCACACGCTCATTGAAAGGTTTTCATAGCAGCCCAATTATGTTCACTCATATATGTTCATAATATCCATTGAAAGGTTTTCATAGCAGCCCAATTATATTCACTCATATATGTTCACAATATTTTTACCTTTAAATTAGCTCCTTCCAGATTAGCTCCCTCCAGATTGGCATTAATAAGATCAGCATTCTGTGAAATTAAAGGTTCCGAGTAATCAACCATCTCACACCAATAATCAAGATACAATACTACTACACTAGTGCTGCATGTTTCAAGCTAAAATCCATCACTTAATGTGGACGCTTCTCTCAGTTGGAATTCGAACCTTAGTTCGCCATTTGGTGCGAGACTAGCCCCTTCAGCTAGACCCAACCTACACTGGCTGAAACTTAAATGATTTATTCTCCATTAATTGTAGAAAAGTATCGGATGAATGGCGTTGTGGGTCTCAAAAGGTTAACAGATATAGGATCGTAGCTCAAGTTTACAGTGGAACAGGACAATTCTAATTAACCAATGATTGAACCACAAATAGGTTTAAGAATGACTAAACACAATATTTATGAGAAAATCGGAATGGCATCAGTTGCAGAAAAATAGTAGATCATTGCTTTATGTGGTCTCTATATGTGTGGAAAACTTATAGAAGTCTCAACAAGGAGAATAGAGTAGATACGAGTAGAAATAAGAGTTAACGAGCGACCAAGCAAAACTAAAGGCCAAATCACTTGGAATGATTTTAGGCCTAAATGGTGTCAATAGATTAATTTATGATAGGATTTTATCATGTCATGTCATGTGATTCTTGCAATTGACTGACTATACCTAGATGAAAAAGGCTTTTGTTGTCGCTCCAAATATTAACAGAAGTTATAGGAAAATGCAATAAAGAGGCTAGTCTACGCATTCCACTTCTAACTTCCACGGAAAATGACAGGAAGGAGATTATAAAGGAATATCCTTTATTACCAAAGGTAAAGAATATACTCCGATGAACCTTGCACATGATAAAATAATAGACACAAATTAAAAGCTTCTAGAATAAAATAAAGAACAGCATGAAAGTTATAAACAAATTTAAATTATTATATATAAAGATAAATGTTCAAGTTTGGCAAACCTGTAGATGTGCAGATCGCAGGTCGGCTTCACAGAAGCTACAATCTACTAAACAAGCATCTGCAAAATAGCAGTTTAAACAAATGAAATACATTTAGAAGAATACTGTTCAATATACTATACTATTACAAACACATATGAACTACATTTACAGGAATCAAGTAGACCAATTACAAACACAAATATACTATGCTATTAGAAACAGATGCATAGTATTCTCATTCTGTTTCAGTCAAACCAAGAAAATTACTTAGATATTGCAAACCAAATTAAAAATATTATACCGGATGCAAATAGAATAGAAAGGTAACCTCAAAGATGAACTTGGTTTTCACTCCGGATTTGGTCCTTATTTGTTCATATAAATAGTAAGGAATGAATGCACACTACAATGTCACAGTAAGGGCTGTTCTCGATATTTTCCTTATCCATTTTCAAGTTCATCATTGCATCCGAAATGTTACTTTCGAAAATACAAAGCATAATGCTCATTTGAGCTAACCTAATTCATTTTGAATGAAGAATAGATAGAATAAATCAATTAAATTCAAACACGAAGCAATTTCTGCCAATTTTATAATAAATATAAGGCATGCATTTCTGTCAACCATCTAACGTCGGCAAAGAAGTTACATATCTTCACTAAATACGAAGAAAAAAAACAACAGTCGCTAGCATGCTATAGAATGAAGGTATAAATATAAGGTAGAGAATGACTAAAAATTTGCTATTTTGTTATGCTCCAATAGATGTTCAATAGTGAGATAAGGTTTGGTTGTTATTTGCATTATGTGATGATGATAATACCAATTTGATTCCAAACATCAGAATTGATAATAACAACTAAGCCTTATCCCACTAAGTGGGGTTGATTTTAAAACATCAACGTATAACATATTAACAGACCTTGTAGATTTGCACTCTGAAGGCATGCACCAGCCAATAAAGCACCACGGAGATTTGCCCCAGTAAACTCACATCTTCCCTAGGAAAGATGAGATAGTTAAGAGGCCTGCAAGCATGTATGCAATTAAATAGCATAATTTTTTTAGTGACTTACTCCCGCAAATTTGCATTGTGAAAGATGGAGCCCTCGGCATCAACATCCTATAAAATTATATAGGTTTTAGGTCAAATTGCAAATTAAACAGTACAATCATGAATACAGTCTTAATGCTTTCAAAAGGTAATCAAGAAAATATTTGGTGATTGCTAAATACTAATATAGTCTATACCACTATTAATCATTTACATTTGTCAACAAAAGAAAAACTCAATTATAAAATATCAATATATTTTTGTTAAGAAGCTGAGCTGGTAGTTAGTTACTAGATTCTCTTTGGATATAGTGATTGGTGAGATGATTGTAACCAATTTCCCTACTTATAGCCTTGAAGGCATGCATCATGAATGAATAGCCAATTCTGATCAATTGTGATATTCTCTCTCTTTTCCCTCAGCACTAACTCATATCTTTTAATTCTTCTCCTTGAGTAGTTTTTCAGCTTAGCTATTCCTGGTTTAGAATTTGGCTATTACCAGACAGGTATCATTTGGCTGGACAATAGTGTTGGACTATAAGCTGTGTTAAAATTATTGAAAGTCTAAACTCATGAATGGCCTGAACTAAATTTAGCTCAAGCTTCAGTAATTTTAAACCTATCTTGCATGATATTATTATTAATACGTTATAATCACACTTACCCGAAACTTTGCACATTGAAGATTTACTCTTGAAAAGAAGACATTTTTAAGACAAGCATAGCTGAAATCCACAAATGATAAATCCTGAAACTCCAAAATTCAAAAGATCAATATAGGTATTGATGTTAGTGGGCGTATTACCCTGAATAAATTTACCATTTAAAAACTCTATTGAAAATGATGACTTAGATCTCTGTCTTATGTTAATTTCTAGAAAATGGTTACAGAAATAAGTTTCTCAGCCTAAGGTAACACATTAATATCATCCTTTGGTGAGTTCTTCAAATGCCCAAATTGTTATAAAATTTAAGATAAACATGAAAACAAGTTAATTTAAATAACTATGTTCATATATATGAGCTTACAAGTATCGACAGAATTGAAGTTACAAAACACAAGATAAAGAAAAGTCAATATATAATGGCTATAAAAAAATGCACTACATAATGGCTAAAAGAAAATGCACAACTCTCCAAAACTCATATCCAAGTAATAACAACATTTGTTTACAACTTACAAGTACACATATACACACCCTTTATACGATATATGGTCCAAGAATTTACCAGTTTAGAGAGGATGATGTCATACCAGTTTAGAGAGGTCGATGCCAGAAAGATTAACCCCTCGAAACCTGACTTTATCAGATTGTATACACTTGATGATATCAGTACGCGTCAATTCTGTTCGGAGCTCGTCATCTTCCTTCCTCTTATTAAGGACATCTTGGATTCCATCTACAAGCCCCTAGTGTTTTGCAAGTGATCATAGGTTTTAGGAATTCAATACGGCCTGAAGTTTCAGTTTCTTTTCCATTTAGTAAAGTAATTAGAGAGAATCCAGCATGAGAGATGAGAATGCATGTTCAAAACCTATCAAATTCATCTGTTATCTAACCACAATTGAAAATGACTTTGGAAAGAAAAAAGAAAAAAAGAAACTTCGGGTTTGTTTACTTAAGAAAGAAAAACATTTTCAGTTTCCATTTTCTAACATTTGTGTTCATTTTAAATTGCTAACAAGGAGATAGAACTTAAAAGACTCTTGTAATGAATAATTGTGATATAAAGAAGATAGAAGGTTAGCTAGGGAGAATGTGTTTCAGAAACAGGAAAAACAGTATTTAGTCATATCCAAAATAACTTAAAATATTGAATCTGTTTTCAAATATTGTAAAATAAAATGGCGAAGGAATTCTTGAATCTATACTCTCATGTTTATGAGTTGAACTGAAAATGAAAACAAAAAACAGAGAAAGGAAACGCCCTTTATGCTAACCATTTAATGCCGATGCATATAGCTCTCATAGCACTGACATTCTCATCGCAAACAAAATTGGCATGGTATGTTCTCATTTACATTATTTTTAGTAGCAGTACTGCGCCTCATCCATGCTAAATAAGACCCAAACAATAATGACAGTGCTAGCAGAAAAAAACCAACAAGAAAACACCTTGCTCTATTTCCTTGTTAGTACTTTCCCTATCTTCCTCTATGTAAAGATGTTCCTCAATTATGTCTACTACTCAAGTACAACTATACTCATTAGTATAGCCATATGAATAAACAATGAAGTCTTTGCCAAAGTTATTTGCATATTATTTCAAGCTCTTGATTATAAACACTATACCTATTCAAGAATTGCTACACGCTAGAAACAAAGCCAAAAAATAAAAGAAAGAAAGAAGTTGTGCTCACAAGTAGCTGATAGTACTCAGCTTCCCTCAACAGCTCTGCATATTCAGCTTCCACAAGAGTGGGCACCACGCCGTCCCTTAACCAATTGAGAATGTGTCTGAAGTGCGTACCATCCCTATCAACAAACACATATCCCTGCAATGCAAACACACATTACCATTGTCCAAAAATCAACAAATATGTTGAAATCTATGATTTAACAGTTATACAGAATTGTATACATATTAATAAAGATAGAGAGTTACACCCCTCACCTTACCAGCCGGTTTTGTAAGTATGAGTTAGGTCAAACTCTAATACATAATCTCACCATATGCTTTTAGTTTAATTACCACAATAATAATTAAATATCCAAATTGGTCATGACAAAAAACACTAAGATTTATTTGGTCTCAAAGAACTAACATTCTCAAATGCAAATCTAATTCTCTTATAGAAACCTATGCAGCACTGACAACACATCAGATTGCAGACATGTTTGATGTCTGACACATGTGCTTACATTCAATTACTCATTCTTCTAAAATTACTATGGGTGCAAGTGTCTGTGTTGGTGTGTCATGGATAGAAACTAAAACATCCCTAAAATAACTAATCTTATCCACATGAGATTCTTAAGAACCATTGGTGTTTTTCATTTCTCCAATATTAAATAGATCTTAGTATTTTTTTGTCGAAACAAAATGACACATGGACCAATATGTGTCTGGACTAGGAGGTAAATAACGCCTGGTTATAATTTGTTTCATCACTTGGGTTGAACTTGAGTACCGGCCCAAAGTCTGGCCCTTTAGACCAGAGCACTAACCACTTGCGCCAAATTTTAGGGTTAATTTGAGTATTCAATTATTGATAATGGTAAATATAATAATAATAATAATAATAATAATAATAATAATAATATTAATAATAATAATAATAATAATAATAATAATAATAATAATAATAATAATAATAATAATAATCTAACATGTGAGTAAATAACATTTAGCCCTTAAAATTGTAAAGGTCGAGCAATTCAGTCCTCAAATTTGAGAAATTGCAATAGTTTCTTAACTATAAGTGTCAATTTAGTCCTTTTCTAAATATAGCACCACAAATTTAAAGATTCTATGTTTGTCTTGATGCAGCAAATATAAAAAGATCAATCAATTCAATATGTAGATATTTCATTAGTTTTGAAGAATGTTTATTAAAGAATATGTATTTGGTTGGAGGAAAATGGAGAAGAGGGACTATTTTAAATATGAGATATTTTGTTCAATTATTAAGAGGGGGTGGAGGAGAAGGGAGAGGAGCAAAATCCCTCCAAAATAAGAAGATTTGAAGGGAGAACGTGTTTGTTTCCCATATAAACGTAACGGAGTGGAATGTAACATAACGCAGAGAAAAGGAACGGAGCGGAGCGGAATGGAATATAGATCCTCTTCCATTGTTTGTTTATTTTATTTAAAATGTCTCATTCCATTACATACACCCTAAATCGGATGGAACAAAAAATGGAGAATCGGATGGAACGGATTCCATCATGTTCCATTTCACTCCGTCCATTATTTGCAAATCCAAACAATAGAATCTCAACACTATTTTTTTTTTGGTACAAAAGAGGCCTAAGCCCAAAGAGAAAAGAAACTACAGCTTATCAAAGAAGAAACTACTAATTCCAATCGAATCCGCCGCTAAATACGGTTCAAGAAACACCGGCACTTCATCATAGAAGGAGAAGTTTTTATCATTGCAGCCATGTGTCGCTAGAATATCAGCGCAGCCATTTGTGAACCTGGAAGCGTGAGAAACTATCACTAACTCGTGCTCACCAATAATATCTTTGATTTGTCGAAGAACGACACAATCAATAATACCAATTTCTCCCTCTTCTATTGCTTTGGCCACAATGGTCGAATCAACATTAAGCTCAACTCTCTGAATACTTACTTACCACTTCATTTCATCCATACCACCAATCCAAACTAAATGTCATTTTAATTATTAGAACCGTCTTAAAAATGTAACTTTGCACTTTCCTTCCATAAAAATCTCTACTCTCCACCCGTCGGACCTTTTTTTTAAATCTCTCCCCTCCTCTGTCCAACCTATCAATGTCCAATCTAGCAATATCGATTTTTGCCACTTGAACTAAGCTTTGCAGACTACTCATATATATATATATATATATATATATATATATATATATATATATATATATATATATATATATATATATATATATATATATATATATATATATATATATATATATATATATATATATATATATATATATATATATATATATATAAAAGGGATACCACCTTTTGGTGTGAAATTTTTTCATTCAATTTTTCACTTCATGTAAACTATTTTAAATATAAATTAATCATTCTTACTAACCTTTCTTTTATGTAAGAAATTAATTCATATAGTGTGAATCATAACTACATTGTTAATCAAGCTTAAACTTAAACTATTGTATTTACCATTTTTCCTTCATTTTTACCTAATAGTAATCAATAACAATAGAAACAAAAAAAAAAAAAAAAAGGAAAAAGCAAATTAGGGATTACCACCTTGTGAGGATCTTGAGGAAGAGTATGGCGACCACTGAACATAGCAGCGAGCATTGAATCTGGCTCGCGATGTGTCATCGTATCGATCGTCGTCGAGAATTTCTTCCCTCCTGCGAAAATGAAAACGAAATTGAATCAAACGTCGTCGTGTGGTGGTATAGTGTGATGTTAGGGTTTTTGAGATTACGTTACCGATGTTGAGACGGAGAACGGAGGATGTGTCGGATTGGAAATCGTCCTTCATTGTGATGTTGTTGCGGTGGTGCTGTGGAGTACTGCCAGGGGGTGCCGATGAGAGAGCGAGGGAATGTATTAAATTAAGTTGTATAGTTTTCTTTTTCTTTTTGAGGTTGAAAGTTGTATAGTACTTTTCTTTAGGCTTTGTTTGGATTGATGGAATCGGATGGAGCGGAGCGGAACGGAATAAAATGATATTCCGTTGTTTGGATAATTTAAAAACGGATGGAGCGGAGCGGAAAGGAGTGGTATGGATTTCATTCCATTCCATCACTTACCACCATATTCCTTCCCCTCCGATTTGGGCGGAATGAATAATTTGTCTTATTCCGTTCTAAAATTTCCAAACAATAGAATGGTACATTCGTTCCGCTCCGTTCCACTCCGCTCCGTTCCATTCCGCTCCGTTCATTTCGTGATATCCAAACATACCCTTAGTGTTAAATGTGAAATTTTTTTCAAATAACTACAATTTTTATAAAAAATTTAAATGATCACATTTTCAACATAAATACTAAAGTAATTATTTTTCAAATAAAAATTATTTTGGAAACGAATCAATGGTTCTTGTAGTGTTTGAAACACATGCGTTGATTGGATGCTTTGGTGGTGTGATGTTTGGTTGTACATTGGTTGAGTGATATGGTAGGATGTGGTGGTATAATATGTGTCATCGGTGTTATCGTAAGATGCGGTGCAGCATGTGGTTGATGGCGGTATGGGTCATGATCTTGGTTTTGTGGCATAAATTGATTGTGGTTTTGGACGGATATGGTTTCGTAAGGTTGTTGTGTTTGGATGGGGTGACAATGTTGTTGGGTTTGGTACTATTGTGGGGTTGATTGTTGGGCGTATGGTGAAGCTTTTTGGTGTGGGTCGATCAAATATGTTAGTTGAGACAAAAATAAATTTGTTGAAACTGATGTATACAAGTTCATATAATGCTGAGTTACTCTAACATCCTCTTGCATGATTGGTTCGTTTATCGTCAGTTCACGTCGATGCCTCCATTGACAAAACGCATTGAAGGTGGAGAAAAATTCAAGAAAGGGGGGATTGAATTGTGTTCTTTATCAAATTAAAATTCTCTTTCTCTAAATTCTTCTCTTTCTCTTAGTATCTTATCTTCTGGATATGCTTTAATGTTGCGGAAGCATGTTTGGAATGGAGTTGCATAACCAATGAGATATTCATTTTAACTTCTTTATATCATCAGAACTTCTGACTAGTCTCAGTACAGTTCTGAAGACATTCTGCGTGTATGTTATGAGTTAAATGAATTATACAGAAAGTAAAAGACACGTTCATTTTTATCCTGGTTCACCTTCTGAATAAGGCTACCTCCAGTCCACCCTCCTCAGGTGATTTGCCTCTCAACAGAGGACTTAATCCACTATAACCAAACTTGATTACACCTGCACGATCAACCGTCGTGACTAACAACCTGCACAGCCAACTGCTGTGACTAACCTGCACAAGCTACCCGTGAGTGACTAACCCCTAGATGACTGAACCGTTCAGTGATCTCAGCGAGATATAACGTTCGTCAATCTAGTAACATTGCACAAGCCAACTGCTCGTGACTAACTGCAATGGACTATTCAGTGATCTGATCCACAAATATAACATCCATTGATTCCTGCACAGCCAACTGTTGTGACTATCCCTGCACAACCAACCTGTTGTGACTAACACTAGATGATGAACCGTTCAGTGATCCCATCAGGATATAACGTTCATCAATCTTCTGGAGATTACAAGTGTGCTTCTTAGTTAAGCAGATGGTCTTCTATTCTCAATACATATGTTTACGACACACTGACTAGAAGTCACTTCTGGTGCCTAAACAATTCATCAGAAGTTTCCTAAGATATAACACAATACGAGCAACAACTCTATGTGTTTTACAAATAATTTACAAGACATAATAAATATTCTTTTAGTCTTCTTTTCTTCAACTTCTGTATGAGATCTTCTTCTTTTGAAAGCAGATTAAGAGTTGCAACTCTTGTATTGATTGCTTCTATCAGTTTGGTCTTTTCTGGTTTGAGTAAGGAGATTAGAGCTTTAACTCTTGAATGTAATTCCTTCTTGTAAGACCATCTTCTTTTCTTCTTCATAAGCAGATATAGATCAACAGCTCTTATGTTGATTGTTTCTTGTGCTTAGATCTTCATCTTCTTCTTGAATACTTATCATGAAGCTTGTTACAGCTGATAACTCATTTAATGATCATAAGTAAACATGAAACACTCTCGAGCAGCAACTCAGTGTATTCAGTTTCTCTAGTCATTCAATGTGGGCAATATGAGGACTGATCAAGTATTTGTGAATTCTTCTTAAGTGTGTTTCAACTTCTCATTACTCCAATGGAGGATACAGCATAACCTGCAGACCTTTCTATTTCTCACTTAAGATTTTTTTCTCATAGGTTGATTTTGTATATTTCAACATTCTTGTTTTCTCATCATACACTTTGTGTATGTTGCCTCTTATTGGTGCAGCAGATTTTTCTTATGTTGTTTGTGTTTTCACACCTGCTCTCATGCACTCATGCACCAGCACACTTTCTTTCAACGGTTTTGCTCTTTATATAGAGTTCTGGTATATTACCGTTGGAGACTTAGCCGTTTGAATCATGTTTGGATCATTACCGTTGGAGCATTTAATGCTTACTGTAGACTGAATGATGAAATACCTATTTCCAAGGCGAATCTTGTCTTTGAGAGCGTGTCTTCCTTGTTTTTCTTTTTTTCAAAATATTTTCTTCATGGTAGTGTGTCTTCTTTGTTTTCCTTCTTTCAAGACTGTTTATTTATAATAGCGTGTCTTCTTTTACTTTATCAAGATGTAGACCACGAATAGATGTCATACGTTTTTCTTTGCATTGGGTATTGTGATTCTTTGCATGTGATTTAATTGGACCAACTCATGTTGTTCTTCAAATCTTCTGCAAACCGAGTCATAAACTTCTTTTGTTGAGAAAGTTGATGTAGCTTGTACTTCTGAGGAAGCTTACTATTATTTGTAATGTCAAGCCTTTGAATTCTTACGATACGTTCAAAACTTCTGATCATCTTCACATGTGATCTTTCTATTGTACTTTAGACTTCATGTATCTGATATTAGATTTTACTTCCTTGAAGCTTGTCTAAGTTTCTTTCTGATGTTGTGCTTGTCTGATGCTGTGCTTTTCTGATTCGGAACTTTTGTACTATGTAGGCTGAAGTTGTATTTTTTTTCTTGTCCGCGTGTGTCTTTGTTGTTGTAGCTTTTTGTATGTCACTGCGTTACTCTATCAGAACTTCTGATCTTCTATTCATGTGATCTTCTTGTTGTAATGGATCTTCATGTATATTGATATTTCTGTTTAAATCCTTGAAGTTTGTCTTGTTGAATTCTTGCTCTTTGTACATAACTTCTGATGCTGTCGTATAAGGCTTTATCTGCACACTTAATAAAATCATTAGTAATAAAATTTTTACTCACAAAATATATGCTCGTTATCATCAAAACCAGATTCTGAACATAGATTCTCAATCTTGTTCTAACAATCTCCCCCTTTTTGATGATGACAAAAACCATGTATTTTGATGGAACAATTTTATGAGGTGATAATAATTAAGCAAGTATATCTCATCCCCTTTTATATGTTCAATCAAGCAACTTATTTTTCAACAACTTATTCATCAAAATCTATTCTTCTTTCTCCCCCTTTTTGTCATAATCAAAAAGCTTTTAAGAGGGTCAGATGGGGTTGAACATACTAGGTTTACTAAGATGATTTCTCCCCCTGAATTAGATAACCCTATGAATTAATTTATGATTTATAGCTCCCCCTGAAATAATTTCTTCAGTTTGTTTCTTCAGAAGATTGATAGCTGTTTAGCTATGTATGCGTGCATCATCTTAGAACTTCTAACAGAGTATTCCTTAAGTTTCAGATTTTCCTGTATACTTCTAAACAATTACTTTTGGCTAAATAGACTTGTATTGATTAGATTTTTACTCATAATCAGGTGATTTAGTCATGATATTCAGTTCTTCTTCTGTTTCATAATTAAGATTATTCAAACAGTTTAAGTATATATATCAGATAGCATAAACAGTAATTAAACAGAACACAACTTTTTCATTGTAAATTAAGGCAGATAATAACTTAACCAAAAAAAATATAATGGAGAAAGCTACAGACATCTACGCATAGAATGGTTCACACTCTTCTTCAGTGAGAATGTCATCATTATCCTCACACTCTGCATTGCAGATAATGTGAACTGATTCAGCAGATTTAAACAAAGCGGATAGAATTCTCCCATATGGAATGTGAGTACTTTGGCCACATCCAAAGGCAGTGAGAGATTCTTTGAGATGACAGAAGATGATCTTTGGAAGATCCAGTGGACGACCATTTTCAAGTCGATGAATGAGAAAACGATCTCTATTTGACAGGATTTGTTTCCTTCGAGTCAATAGATTGAATATGATATATATATATATATATATATATATATATATATATATATATATATATATATATATATATATATATAAATTGATATATTTATATTAATTGTGCAGTACTTCTATGACCTAGAAGGAAATCTTTATAAAAACAAGAGTGAGGTTAAAATAGCATGGGAGAAAGATGGGTAAGATGGGTTGGTGCTCGTTAACTAAATAAACGTTGAATTGCTGATATGTGATATAGCTAGTTTTATTTATCTAAGTCCTTATTTAATATTTTATGATCAAGAGATGTTCATGAACGAGTATTGTATTTATGTCCATTATGTTTCTCAAGTCAATTATATGACCAATCAAGAAAATTTAAGACTATATTTCTCAAATCAAATTATTTTAGTTGTGTTCGTTTAAAGGTTTGAAATTACAATTTTAGAAATATTATTTTTGGGAATATTACTATATGAAAATTATTCACGTCAATTTGTTTGGCAAGTAATTTAGTTTCCAATAAACATTTATGAAATATATTTAATGTTATTTACGAGAACACGAGAATAATTGATATTTAAGACCACATGTATGAAAATAAATTTGCAATCCATGAAACAAACTTCACTTAAATAGGGATGTCAACTTGCCTCCGTTAGCGGGGATCCCCGTGGGGATTCTCCGTTTGGGGCCCCAAAGACGGAGAATTTTCTCCCCACGGGGACGGGGATAGGGAACAAAGTCTCCCCGAAGGCACTTCGTGGACGGGGGTGTCGTAAATATCCCACGCCCCATGGAGTCTCCGCCCCGCCTAAAATAGCATAATGTCCTTAATTTATGTATAATTTTAAATTATTATGTAAGTTTATTTTTCATTTCATATAATTAATCTTATACACAAATTTAAAATATATATATGTATTGTTAGTAAAAGAGTGAGATCTAAATGATTATTTCAATTTTTTTATTTTGAAATTTTGGTGGTCATGATACTCAATATTATAGATTAAATAGTGTTAAAACAATATATTTATCATAAAGGAATAATTTCTAAATTTTTTGTGGTTAGTTTTTGAAGCTTATACTATTAATTTGATTTAAAATAATGAATAAAAAAAATCATGTTTAGGGATCTCCGCATGAACCTTGGGGATCCGCGGGGACGGGGAAGGGGGAGCAAATCCCCCGTAGCGGGGATCTGAAGCGGGGATGGGGAATAAATTCGAAGGCACTGATTGAGATAGGAATGTATCCCCTGCCCTCGCCCCGCCCTATTGACATCCCTACACTTAGATAAGGTTAAAACTATATATCAAATAAATATTGGACAATTATATTTAATTAAAATTAAGAAATTTGTAACTGAAATATTTAACATTCACACTTCTCTCACCTTCAAAGATAAACTCTTAAGTTATAATTCTCCTTGACTCACGTTTTTTTTAAGGAAAAATATATTAATTGAGAAAAAATAAAAGGTTTTAAGTAATCTAAACTCAAATAAAAAGTTCAAGAAATAGGAAAAAGAAAAAAACAAACTAAGCTGGAAAATCAAATCACCCTCACCTAGAACTTGCCTACACCAGCACAAGCAACCGCGTGCAAAGTAAAAAAATTACACATCTCTTCAAAGGGTGACGTAGAGGTCCCCAAATTTTGTACTTTTTTTCCTTTTTCATTAATCTAATTTTTAAATATAAAAAAATATATTCTAAAAATAATTAGTTGCATAAATTAAATGAGATTCTAGAAAATTGAAAAAAAATTAAAATTTTGAAATTTAATATTAATAAATTTATTTATTATTTAAATTGTATCCTATACAAAGATAAATATTATGTTCATAAAATATTCAATATGTTGACCTATTTAATATTCTTAAAAAATAAAAATCATTATTTGAATAATTATTTAAATTTTAAATATAGAGTAAATTGGTTGAATTCATTCACTAACTCAGAAAATAATATATATATATATATATATATATATATATATATATATATATATATATATATATATATATATAATAATCTGATAACTTAAAATGATTTATTAATATATCCAAAATTGTACTCAAATTAGAACATCCCAAGAAAAAAACTGAAAAAAATACATATATAAAGAAACTAAGTTTTTGTTTTAAAATCTAATGGCAAATTGAGGTTTGCACGCAACATACTTTACGTAACCTCATTTTCCCGCTCTCACGAAATAAACTCACACACCAATAAATTTATTTTTTAGGATATAAATTCTCCTTTTACCAACGTCATTCTCTCACAACAACAAAAAAAGAGAAGAAAAAAATTGAAGGAAGAACTTGTGGGTAAGTTGTATCTAACTTTTTAAATCATTTAAATCTCCATTCATAATTTTTACTAACTACAAGTCTAACAAATTTATATGTGTTTTTTCATGCATATTTTCTTTAATATTCAATTAATTATACATGTTTGACTAACATGTATAAGTGTGCATGGTGTAGACATGAATAGTTCAAACAACGAAAATTTTTCAGAAGAAACTAACAAGACGTTGTCAAAAATCAAACATAATAGAGGACTGTCTCATAATATTGTCTTGTGTACGTACCATGATAATACTTCACCTGGTTATGAATGGTTACTCACAGCATGGGTTGCAGAAGAACGTAGAATGAAGTCTGGCAGGGTTTATAAGGTAATAATTACATGCTTTTAATTTATTTTATTTTATTTTGTTTCCTTCAATTCAATAGATTGGGGATCAAAGGTGCATCCTTCTTTGTTTTAATATTAATGTTATAACTATCAAAACATTCGTTTATATATATAAATATCAAATTTGATATATTTATATTAATTGTGCAGTACTTCTATGATCCAGAAGGAAATCTTTATAAAACCAAGAGTGAGGTTAAAGCAACATGGGAGAAAGATGGGTTGGTGCTCATCGACTAAATAAAAGTTGATGTGATGATATGTGATATAGCTAGTATTATTTTATATCTAATTCCTTCTTTAATAGCTAATGAACCACATATGTTCATTAATGAATCGTGTATTTATCTCCATTATGCTTCTCAAGTCAATTATATGACTAGTCTAGAAAATATAAGACTATATTTCCCAAATCAAATTACTTAAGGCGTGTTTGTTTCAATGATTAAAATTACAATCTTGGAAATATTATTTTTGGGAATATTATTATATGGAAATTATTCACGTCAATTTGTTTTCCGAGTAATTTAGCTTCCAATTAAAATTCATGAAATATATTTAATGTTATTTAGGAGAACACAAGAATAGTTGATATTTAAGACGACATGTTTGAGAAAAAATTTACAATCCATAAAACAAACGCCACTTAGACAAGGTTAAAACTATATATCACGGAAATATTGAACAATTATTTTAAATTAAAATTGTTAAATTTGTATAAGAAATATTTAATATTCACACTTCTCCCACACCTTCAAAGTAAAACTCTTTAATTGTCCTTGAGTCACGTTTTTTTAGGAAAAATATATATTTATTGAGGGAAAATAAAAGGTTTTAGTAATCTAAACTCAAACAAAAAGTGCAAGAAATAGAAAAAAAACAAAACAAAGCTTTAAACTATATCTCAAGGAAATATTGGACAATTATTTTAAATTAAAATTAAGAAATTTGTATGAGAAATCTTTAACATCACACTTCTCCCACCTTTAAAGTAATACTCTTTAATTGTCCTTAAGTCACGTTTTTTTAAGGAAAAATATATTAATTGAGAAAAAACTAAACTGAAATAAAAAGTGCAAGAAATAGAAAAAAAATAAACTAAGCTTGAAAAACTTAATCACCTTCACCTAGAACTTGCCTACACGGGCACAAGCAACCGCGTGCAAAAAAAAAAAACACTAACCATCTATTAAAAGGGTGACGTAGTGGCCCCTGAAATTTGTACTTTTTCTTCTTTTCTTTTTTTTTGATTAATCTAGTTATTATATATCAAAAAATATCTTCTAAATAATTAGTTACATAAATTAAATGAGATTCTAGATAATTGAAAAAAATATTTTTAAATTTTTTAAATTAGTATTAAAATTTAATATGAATAAATATATTTATTATTTAATTTGTATCCTATACTAAGATAACTATTATGTTCATAAAATATATAATATGTTGACCTATTTAATATTCTTAAAAAATAAAAATCATTATTTGAAAAGTTATTTAAAGTTTCAATATAGAGTAAATATGTTGAATTCACTCACTAACTCAGAAAATTTATATATATATATATATATATATATATATATATATATATATATATATATATATATATATATATATAAAAATATTCTGTATGATAATTTGATAACTTAAAATGATTTATTAATATATATATATATATATATATATATATATATATATATATATATATATATATATATATATATATATAACTGTATACAAATTAGAACATTCCAAGAAAAGAAATTGGAAAAAGAATACATATATAAAGAAATTAAGCTTATATTTTAAAATTTAACAGCCAATTGAGATTTGCACGCAATATATTTTACATAACCTCATTTTTCTCGCACTCACGAAATAAACTCACACACCTACACACCTATATATTTATTTTTTTGGATAAAAATTCACCTCTTACCAACGCCATCTCTCGCAACAATGTAACAAGAGAAGAAAAAAAATTAAAGGAATAACTTGTAGGTAAGTTGTATATAAACTTTTTGAATCTCCATTCATAATTTTTACTAACCGCAACTCTAGCAAATTTATATGTGTTTTTTCATGTATATTTTCTTTAATATTCAATTAATTATACATGTTTGACTAACATATATAAGTGTGCATGGTGTAGAGATGAATCATTCAAACAACGAAAGTTTTTCAGAAGAAACAAATAAGATATTGTCAAAAATCAAACATAATGGAGGACTGTCTCATAATATTGTCTTGTGTATTTACCATGACAATACTTCACCCGGCTATGAAGGATTACTCACAACATGGGTGGCAGAAGAACTAGAATCAAGTCTGGCAGGATTTATAAGGTTTAATTTATTTTATTTTGTTTCCTTCAATTCAATATATTAAGGATCAAAGTTGCATCCTTCTTTGTTTTAATCTTAATTTTTTAACTATCAAAACATTCATATATATATATATATATATATATATATATATATATATATATATATATATATATATATATATATATATATATCAAATTTGATATATTTCTATTAATTGTGTAGTACTTCTTATGGCGTGTTCGTTTCAAGGATTAAAATTACAGTCTTGGAAATATTATTTTTGGGAATATTATTATAAGGAAATTATTCACGTCAATTTATTTGGCGAGTAATTTAGCTTACAATAAACATTTATGAAATATATTTAATGTTATTTAGGAGAACACAAGAATAGTTCATATTTAAGACTACATAAGAAATTTGCAATCCATGAAACAAACGCCACTTAGAAAAAGTTAAAACTATATATCAAGGAAATATTAGACAATTATTTTAAATTAAAATTAAGAATTTTGTATAAGAAATACTTAACATTCACACTTTTCCCACCTTCAAAGTAAAACTCTCAAGTCATAATTGTCCTTGAGTCACATGTTTCTTAAGGAAAAATATATTAATTGAGAAATAGAAAGAAAAAAACAAATTAAGCTTGAAAAACCAAATCACTCTCACCTAGAACCGGCCTACACTAGCACAAGCAAACGCGTGCAAAAAAAAAAAAAACAATACCCATATAAATATGTCTGTAAAATAATCATCCAAAAATACACACCAGTAGGGACTAAAACTAGATGCATAATAATTTTGTACAGACCAAAACATGTTATTTTTTTATCGGGACAACAGACATAATTTGATAATTTTATAAGGATCAAAAACATATTTAACCCTAAATTAAATGATATTCTAGATAATTAAAAAAAAATTGAAATTAGTTTTAAAATTTAATATGAGTAAATATATTTATTATTTAAATTGTATTTTATACTAAGATAAATATTATGTTCATAAAATATTTAATATGTTGACTTATTTAATATTCTTAAAAAATATAAAATCATTATTTGAGTAATTATTTAAAGTTTTAATATAGAGTAAATTGGTTGAATTCACTCACTAACTCAATATATATATATATATATATATATATATATATATATATATATATATATATATATATATATATATATATATATATATTTAAAATATTGTTATATTGATTTGATAACTTAAAATGGTTTATTAATATATCTAAAATTATATTCCAATTAGAACACCCCAAGAAAAAAACTGGAAAAAGAATACAGATATAAAAAAATTAAGCTTTTATTTTAAAATCTAACGGCAAATTGAGGTTTGCATGCAATATATTTTACATTACCTTATTTTTCTCGCCCTCACAAAATAAACTCACACACCTACATACCTATATATTTATTTTTGAGAATATAAATTCACCTCTTACCAATGTCATTCTCTCACAACAACAAAATAAGAGAAGAAGAAAAATTAAAGGAAGAACTTGTGGGTAAGTTGTATATAAACTTTTTGAATCATTTGAATTTCCATTCACAATTTTTACTAACTACAACTCTAACAAATTTATATGTGTTTTCTTATGCGTATTTTTTTTTAATATTCAATTAATTATACATGTTTGACTAACTTGTATAAGTGTGGATGATGTAGACATATGAATCATTTAAATAAAAAAAAATCAGAAAAACAAACAAGACATTGTCAAAAATCAAATATAATAGAGGTTTGTCTCATAATATTGTCTTGTGTACTTACCATGACAATTGTGGACCTCCGTTTTTTAATCCCGGGCCATACCTCTGTTCTGTAGAGATACGTGAACTGACTCTTTTTTATCGCTTAATGCTTTCGCATTTTGAAAATTCACAGAGTCGCCACCGACCTTTTATTTTATCCAATTAAGGAAAGGTTTATAAAAGAAACAGAAAAAAGACCTTTAAGAAATTCTGGGTAAGGGGGTAGGTTATACAAAGGGAAGGTGTTAGCACCCTTTGTATCCATGGTTATCCATGGGCTCTTAAGTTTGCTTAGCTCACTTGTTTTTCGATCACTTTTCAATTGCTTTAGAATGCTCATATGTGGTTTCAAATACTTTTGTAAATTGAATTTTGTAATGATCCGTGTGTGGATGTATACAAAATGCTTGTTTATCTTTCGAAAGATGTTTTGAAAAGAACGTTAACTTTGTAATAATCCGTGTTTGGATGTATACAAAGTATTGTCTTTTTTTAAAGTTTTGTTTTGAAAAACAACAGTGTATGAGAATTTTGTTTGTTTTGATTTGAGCAAGCAAACTAGGAGGTCTACCTTGAGTTGTAAGGTCTTTATCCTATTTCCTTTAAAAATCTATCCTTTCACCGGATATAAACGCAAGGTTCGATTTTGTACTCGAAACAGTGGAATTTTGACTTTGATTTTGAAAAGAATGAGAAGGGGATTACCTGAAGAGGTGCAAGTGTGATTGTGATTGGATTCAGATATTTATCTTTGAAGTTAGTGATCTAACGGTTCAATTTTATCTTTGACATACACGCAGTTTATATATATGCGGGAAATTAAAATGCGGAAATGTAAAGTGCGGAAAGTAAATCTACGCTATTACATCGATTGTGCAGGAAATGTAAACTAGCCTATTTACATGAATTTGACATCCTATACATTTATCTAGGAATTTAAATTGCAAGAAAAATAAAAGGCATGTTTTTTGGATTTTTTATGATTGATTTTAATTATAATTAATGCATGATTAATTAAATTAAAATGAAGAAAAAGGATGAAAATAGATTTGAACCTAGAAATTAAGTTTAAAATATGTACAAAATATTTGTCAATTAATTTTAAAACAAAACTAATTTTTTTGGAATTTTTGGAATTTGATTTGAAATTGATTTAAGCTAATTAAAACATAATTATACAAATAATTATACAAATAATTGAAACTTAAAGATAAAATTATTCAAAATATGTACAAAATTAGTTTATAATATATAAACAATATTTAACATGAAGAACAATTTTTTTTATGATTTTTTGATTGGTTAGAATAATTAAAAAGCAAATATATAAATATATACTAATTAATTATGCAAAATATTGAAATTATGAAGAAAAATAAAATATTTTTATTTCAGAAAATAATATATTATTTTAGAAGTCTAAAAATATTTTTTGTGTATTTTTTGGATTTTTAAAACTATTTTTAATTAATTTTGTAAAGAAATTAAAATAAAAATAGGAGATAAAAGGATACTGATCAGGTGTGGTAGGCTGGAGAGTGCATGGTATGAACTGCTTGTATGATGCGTTGGATGAATCAAAATCATGATCTAATGACCCAAATTAGAGAGAACATGGTGTGCATGCATTAATTGATCACGTGGGATCACAAAGACTTTTAACAAGTCAGTTGGGCCCCACCATGCGCATGTGGATGGTAAGAATGGTTGACTGGCGAATGAGAAGCGCCAGAAGTGCCACGCGTGCTGGTCAAGATTTCCAACATACTATTCATCTTCTTCAACCTTTTACCTATGGAATTTGCTGCGGATTTTCCTACAACATTACCTGCGGATTTTCTTTGCTTTTTCCATACTTTTAGAAACCTGCAAAAACGTTAGTTCCAAACAATAAAAGCAACCCAGATCCCCTAATTAGGATGCTCTGAGTCCAAATATGATGTTAGTTTCGCTGTTTGAAAGCTGTAGCTATGGATTCGATGGAGTTGAAGTTTTGGTACGCATGAACACTCATTAATGGCATGGAGTGATTCTCACGTGGGAGCTTACATGTTATGGCCCAGATCTAGCTTATAGGACCTCATAAACTCAGTGGAATGATTAGATTACATTGAGGTTGATTAAATATAGGAAAACGAAAATTAATTATGTATGAACATGAAGAACACTATGCATGTGTTACGACTCTCATGGGACCATATTAAGGGTTCATTCTTACTTTATATGATCTTAAAAGATGATTGGAATGATTGTTTTGTATTGATATTGATTGGAATATGAAATTTGAAAATTACAAAAGTTATGAGATTTTTTGAGAATTTTGTGAATTTGATGGCTATGCTCTTGCTATATTTTCGTGGGTGTCTTGTTGTTGATGTATTCCACTTCTTTTATAGGCCAAAGGCTGCTTGGAAGTGAAGCTAAGAGTATTGATTGCTTGGTTGAAAGTTTGATTTTTAAATATTAAAAATCCTTGAATATTTGACCAAGTCTTCCTCTCCTTCAATGCACTTGCCTTGCTCTTCAATTCTCCGCAGAAAGATGAAGATTCCTTGGGTGAGTCATGCTTGGAAGTTAAGCTACCATTTATCCATCCATTTTCCTTTTAATTTTAATCTTAAAATAAGATAAAATCAAGCAAAAAATGAATAAAAATGGTGTGGGCTTAGTCTTGGTCGTGGGAGGCCCATAATATCATGGAAATGATGTTTGAATGCTGAAAACTTGGCCCCATTTGGAAAAAATACATTTTTGAGCAATGTTGGTTTCATGCATTTTCCCAAAATTTAGCCAACATCAACAAGGTGTAAATCCCTCAATTTTTGTCATATGAAGGAGATCTTGCACTTTTTGGAAACCTCAAAGAGTCCTCTAACCAATTCCTTTGGTCTCATGTCAAAATGATTTTTGAAGCTCCTTGTGTGTCCTTTTGAAAAAAGTGTCTTTTTGTTGACTTTGAAAATGACCTGTAATGTCTTTGATCATATTTTTCAAATGGTGAATCCAATGACCATGGGATCAATGGCATTTGAAAGATAATTGAATTTCCTTCAAAACAAGCTTTGGTTTGAATTTTGTGGATGAAGGATGAGAGAGTTATGATCAGTCAAAGTTGAGTTGACTTTTCAGGCAAAAACCCTAATTTTGAATCTTAGGGTTTTGTTGATTTTTGATCTTTCCTTGATGAATTATGATCATCCAATGATCAAATGATGAATCCTTTGACAAAATATGGACTTTGACAAAAAATTTCATTTTTGACTGTCTGTTGACTTTTTTGGTCAAACGGGTCGTCTGTTGACTGTTTGAGCTGCTGACGGTGCGTCTGAGTGAATTGAAGTTTGAAAATTTGTATGATGGTACTTTGAGATATATGGATGTGTATGAAATCCATTTGAGCTCTCAAAAACTTGTTTCTCCTGTAAAAACAAGAAAACCCTAGTCAGGGACTGTTTATGTAGGAGACAGTTAAGCGTACCTGATTTTTGTGCAGTGCTGAGTTTCTGCTAATCGCGTGATATTCAGAAGACTTCTAGCACAAAAATCTTGGAATTTTGAATTGTGAAAGATTGATTTGATTGATGGTACAAAACACTGAGAATTGTACTGCCAGCAGTTTGGCTGTCAACTGACTGTTCAGGTATTGACGTAGCAGTTAGAGTGAAAAATCAACAGTCAAAGTTAATTTTCTTTTTTGTTGTTTTTGTTTTTGTTTTATGTGAAAAATGAAAGTTTATTTACATGACTTGTTAAAAAACATAGACATAATAAATAACTAATATTTACGGTATGCGGGCAAAATTACCGATAATAACCCTGAAAATCATTTAGTGCACAGAAATAGGAATATTTGACTGGCAGAAAACACACAAAATATTATCTTAGTAATTAAGCAATATTATGACAAATAGTACAACATTTAATACTGACAGTACAAGTATTACATACTATATTGAACAGTACGACGAATAAACGGTACATTTAAGAAATAAGAAATACGGCAAATTTTAAGAATGACGGTTAATGACCCATGCTATGAACAATAACATGTAGATGATTGGGAGTGCAACCATTGCAGGTCCACACTCTTCAGGACTATGCAGGCAGAAGAAAGTCATGATCACCGTAGCAATGGTGATGACTGTAAGAAACAGTGTCTCTATCCACTTTGCCATTCTTGTCAGGGAAGAAGAGAAAATAGATATGAGGTAGGAATTTGAAAGATGAGTTAGAATTTGATGTGAGATTTTATGGAAGAAAATGGGAGGTATTTATAGAATGGAAAGGAGGATAGAGACGTTAGGGAATGATGTGATTCCGTACAAAAGGAAAATTTGAGTGGAAGTAAGATTTGAAAGAAAGAGTATGATAGTGTTGGAAAAAGAGAGATTTGATTTTTGAAAAAGAGATTTGAAAAGATTTTTGCAAATAATGGAATATAGTACAAAAATTAGTGGGAAACAAAAGATAATAATAATCTACTTGTTACCAGTACAGTCTGAGTTTCCTGATTCTGCGCCTGCAAAAAGATTTAACTCTGTACCAATTGTGTCAGTACTATTTATCTGTAAATAAATAAATAGCATGTGTGAAGTAATAAACAGCATTTGGCGTTTGCGTAAGAATAAATTCAACTGCAAGCCAAATTACTGTATAAGAAAAATTCTAAAAACTAAGTGTTTCATATGTCAGGATATTTGTTGAAATAATCCATAATTATATGAGACTCTTAATTTTCAGATTGGAGTTTTCTTGAAAAAAGATGTGGGCAAATTTTGGGGTATAACAGTTGCCCCTATTCAATCTTCTTAAACCTGAAGAGATTGTCTGAAATCTGAAGGTAGAAGATGATTGAATATTAAGATGCCCTGAAAATTTGCACTTACCTTGATCAGCAGAGATGTTGGAAGTTGCATTTGATTGTCGTCTGTGAAATGTTGTTGGCAGATTGAAACATTACCTGAGATGGGCTTTCAGATGCCACCTGGTAAATGGGTTGAGGGTTTGTTCATCAGAATGAATCCATTGATTATATCTTGATGAAGGATTTGAAAGTCTTTGTGTTGACTGTTTCGGAACCGTCCAAGGTTACCGCTTTAAGTCTAGGAGGATAATCGTTACGGAACTTGTCCAAAGTTTTTCCGATTTAGATTTTGGAAGTTGATCATTGTGGAACCGTCTGAGGTATCGCTTTAGATCTGCAATGTTAGATCGTTCTGGAACCGTCTGAGGCATCGCTTTAGATCTGCGATGTTAGATCGTTCTAGAACCGTCTGAGGTATCGCTTTAGATCTGCAATGTTAGATCGTTCTGGAACCGTCTGAGGTATCGCTTTAGACCTGCAATGTTAGATCGTTTTGGAACCGTCTGAGGTATCGCTTTAGATCTTTGATGTTAGATCATTCTTGAACCGTCTGAGGTATCGCCTTAGATCTGCAATGTTAGGTCGTTCTGGAACCGTCTGAGGTATCGCTTTAGACCTGCAATGTTAGATCGTTTTGGAACCGTCTGAGGTATCGCTTTAGATCTTTGATGCTGGATCGTTCTGGAACCGTCTGAGGTATCGCTTTAGATCTGCAATGCCTGTTTTTGAGTTGGTTAATGATCAGAATGAATCTTCGGCTTGATTATATCTGAGAGAACCGTTCATGGAATTCAGGTGAACACTGCATGTGATTGAGAACATCTTTGTTGAAGATATCCGTCTACCTGAAAAATCAAGTTAGTGATATGCAATGTTTATGATGCATGTAAATGTGAGATATTCCCGGAGAAATATGCATGTGATGTTGTGTATGAATATGCGTATGAATATGCGCATGATGCATGATGTATGAATATGATGTATGAATATGAATATGTGATGTATGAATGTGAGATGTCGAGCTTTTATTTGGGAAAATAAATTTCCGCCAGTCATCTGGATATGACTATATTGTGATCGTTGATGATCTTTTGTCTTGTTTGAGTACCCTCGGCTGGGGAAATTCTTTGAGAACCCTGGTACTCTGTTGAAGGATCTTTGAATATCTCTTGAGAATGAAAGGTAGCTGGAAGTTCTGATGCCCTTTCAAATGGGAATGAGGAAGATGCATAATCCTCCGATGCACTATCTGACCAAGTCCGGGTGCGGGGATCACACCTTCTGAAGATAGTAATCTGGAACAACCCTGCTGGGGGATAAGACTTCTTTTGAAGAGAAAATCTTTTTGAGGAATTTGCTGAGAAATGCGTTTCTCTTGGGGATTTTCTTCTGATGGGATGATGTCCAGATAATTGGGACATTTCCTGAATGCTATTCCTGTTTTTCCTGGTAAACATCAATCATATTCAAATGCACATGTTCATTCAGAATTATCATTGGGACGTTTACGTATTTAAAACAGAAAAAGTGAAAATAGTGATTTTTGAGCCTAAGCTGCATTGATTTTTGAAAAAGGAGCCATGATAGGCTGGTTAGCACAGGGAGACAACAATCCTAGAAGTAGGAAATTGTCAGAAAGTTTTGGAAAATATTTATGAAGATAAATAGCTATGTGAAAACGATCCAGTCAAGTTTCAACTCTGCTATTGCCAATCTGTCTTCGAGCATCTCATCCCTCACTTGTTGGAAGAAAGTGATTGGACTGATCGGTGTCTTTGAGGTGTTGAATCTTGATGGTGAGTAGGCAGCTGAACGGAACACAGTTGTATGCTTCATTCCCTAACTTTTGCCTAGGCTGCCCTTTCAGATTTTCAGCCTACCAAGATAGTATTTGTTTAGTCTCTAATTTTTGCCTGGACCGCCCTTTCGGGTTTTCAATCCACCGAGACGCTCATTTTTTTGCCTAAGTTGCCCTTTCAGGTTTTCAACTTAGCGAGCTGTTTTTTTCTTTTTAAGAGAAGTATTTTTTTACTATGTCAGCATTCACAGGGTGTGGGAAATCCTCACCATCCATGGTGGTAAGCAACATGGCGCCGCCGGAGAATATTTTCTTGATTATGAATGGTCCCTCGTAGGTGGGAGTCCATTTGCCTCTGGGATCACCTTGTGGTAAGATGATGCGTTTGACAACCAAGCCACCAGTTTGGTATGCTTGACTTTTGACTTTTTTGTTGAAGGCTTTGATCATACGCTTTTGGTATAGCTGACCATGACAAATAGCTGCGAGCCTTTTCTCATCAATCAAGTTTATCTGGTCCAACCGTGTTTGAATCCAGTCGTCTTCGTCTAGATTGGCTTCTTTCATAATCCTCAGGGAAGGAATCTGAATTTCAATTGGAAGAACTGCCTCCATACCATAGACTAAGGAGAATGGAGTTGCCCCTGTTGAAGTACGCGCAGATGTGCGATAACCATGAAGAGCAAAAGGCAACATCTCATGCCAGTCTTTGTAGGTTACTGTCATTTTTTGTATGATTTTCTTGATGTTTTTGTTGGCAGCTTCCACCGCGCCGTTCATCTTTGGTCTATATGGAGAGGAATTATGATGCTTGATCTTGAACTGTGTGCAAAGTTCAGTAATCATTCTGTTGTTTAGATTTGTGCCATTGTCCGTGATAATCCGTTCAGGGATGCCGTACCGACAAATGAGATTGTATTTGATGAACCGGGCCACCACATTCTTGGTAACAGAAGCAAATGAAGTTGCTTCTATCCACTTTGTGAAGTAGTCAATAGCGACCAGGATAAAGCGATGTCCGTTGGAGGCAGTAGGTTTGATTTCTCCAATCATATCAATACCCCACATTGCAAAAGGCCAAGGAGCCGTCAGGACGTTTAATGGAACTGGAGGTACATGTACTTTGTCAGCGTATATCTGGCATTTGTGACATGTTCGGGAGTGATAATGGCAGTCTGTTTCCATGGTAGACCAGTAATAACCTGCTCTCAGGATCTTTTTAGCCATTGTATGTCCACTGGAATGAGTACCGAAGGCACCATTGTGTATTTCTTCCATGATCTTTTCTGCTTCCTTCTTGTTTACACAGCGAAGTAAAGTCGAGTCATGGTTGCGTTTGTATAGGGTTCCATTGCTTAGAAAGAATTTGGCAGCAAATCTCCTTAGAAACTTTCTGTCGTTAATGGATGCCCCTTCAGGGTACCCCTGAGCTTCGAGATATCTTTTTACTTCATGGAACCATGGTTTTTCCTCGGTTCCTTCGGTATTGATCTCATTGCAATAGGATGGTTCATCTTGCCTGTAAATGGTGATCATAGGCGCCTCGTTGTCCCACCTGACTTTGAACATGGATGACATGGTAGCTAAAGCATCAGCTAGTTGATTTTCCTCGCGTGGGATGTGTTCGAAAGTGATTTCTTCGAAGTAAAGAATCAAACTCAGCACATATTCTTTGTAAGGAATTAGATTCGGGTGCTTCGTGTCCCATTCCCCTTTGACTTGGTAGATTACCAAGGCCGAGTCTCCGTAGACTTCCAGGAATTTGATTCTTAGATTGATTGCAGCTTTGAGACCCAGAATACAGGCTTCGTATTCGGCTATATTGTTAGTGCAATTGAAGCATAATCTGGCAGTAAACGGTGTGTAACCTCCTGCGGGGGAAATGATCACAGCTCCGATGCCATTGCCAAGTGCATTAGAAGCTCCGTCAAAAACCATAGTCCACCGGGATCCTGGCTCGGGTCCTTTTTCTGGTCCTGGTTGTTTGTAGTCATTGACTAGCATAATGTCTTCGTCTGGGAAGTCAAAGTTCAATGCTTAATAATCATCCACTGCTTGATGAGCCAGATGATCAGCTACCGCACTTCCTTTGATTGCTTTTTGTGAAGTGTATTGAATGTCATATTCTGTTAAGATCATTTGCCATCTCGCTATTCTTCCAGAGAGAGCAGGTTTTTCGAACACGTATTTGATGGGATCCATCTTGGAGATTAGGAAAGTGGTGTGATTTAGCATGTACTGTCTTAGTCGGCGAGCTGCCCAAGCTAAGGCACAACAAGTTTTTTCGAGTAGTGAGTATCTTGTTTCACAATCGGTAAACTTTTTGCTAAGATAGTAGATTGCGTGCTCCTTTCGGCCGGATTCGTCATGTTGTCCTAGTACACACCCCATTGAGTCTTCTAACACAGTTAGGTACATTATCAGAGGTCTGCCTTCCACAGGTGGCAACAAGATTGGAGGTTTTTGGAGATATTCTTTGATTTTGTCAAAGGCTAACTGGCATTTGTCATTCCACCTTTCCACTTGATCTTTCTTCAACAGTTTGAAGATCGGCACACAAGTAGTAGTCATGTGGGCAATAAATCGGGCGATGTAATTTAGACGTCCCAAGAATCCTCTGACTTGTTTCTCGGTACGAGGTATAGGTATTTCTTGAATGGCTTTAACCTTGGCGGGATCAACCTCAATACCTTTGCTGCTGACGATGAAACCTAAGAGTTTGCCGGATCTTACTCCAAAGGTACACTTATTTGGGTTCAGTCGCAACTTGTATTTCTTGAGCCTGTCAAACAACTTGTGTAAATGACCCAAATGTTCTTCCTCGGTGTTGGATTTTGCAATCATGTCATCGACATACTGTAACTCGGTGAACTGACTTTTATTTTTAATACGCAACAATGTTGCGGTGAGCATGAGTCGCCACCGACTTTTATTTTGTCCAATGTTAGGAAGGGCAAAAAGTACAGAAAAAGACCCTTTTGAAAGAAAGCGGGTTCGGGGGGTAAGTTATGAAAAGGGAAGGTGCAAGCACCCTTTTCATCCGTAGTTATCTACGGGCTCTTAATTTACTTAGCTCATGTTTGTTTTGTTTGTTTTGAATTGAAAAGGGACATAAGGACTTTAGCGTAAATGCGTAGCCTTAGTCTTTGAAAAAGTGTTGAAAAGATGTTTTTTAATAGAGCTAGGTATATTAAGAGCACTACCCTAGATTGGTCTTTTTCTATGCTTTTTACGATTCCCAGGATTATCCATACTATATAGAAGTAGGAAATCCTTGTTATATTGGACGTGTTCGGGACATCGAAGGGTCATCGAAGGTCGTTTGAAGGCAACAGGATAGAGGTATCTTTAGCGATATCAAAGGGACAAATCATCTTTCGTTTAGGCAACTGTTCGAAGGACAAGATCATATTTTTGTAGGCAGCAATTCGAGGGACTATGATCTTTGATGATTTTGTTTATCGAGGGACGTTCGCTTAGATACCTCTATATTCGAGGGACACGACCTTTATTCGTAAGGCAACCGAGAGGGGCGTACCCTAAGGGTGAGTGCGTGCAAGTGTGTTGGATTCAATAATATTTATTCTTGAGTTAACGTGAGCTAACGATTTATTTATCTTGCCATACACACCCTAATTAGCATACATCTAAACAATATATATAATAATAATACGGAAATTTAAAAAATGCGGGAAAGTAAAGAGATTCACTATAATGTTTACATTTGGACCTATATACATTCTAATGTCTAAAACAAAAATAAACAAACATGCGCCATACATGGAGTTTCGAGATGGGAGAAGAAATCGGGAGAAAGTAAATTTGTTGATTAAGTGAAAAATTAATTTTAATTGGAAATGATTAATTATAAAAGTTTGATCAACTAAATCCTAAAACATTTAAATTATTTACTAAATTAAATTATACTAATTAAATAACCTAATTTTATTAATTAATTGGTAAATAAGTTAAATTAAATCTTAAATTAAATTAATTTTGAAACTAATAGCAACCTAGAAAATTATAACTAAATGATTAAATTAATTAACTCAAATTCAAAAGTCTAAAATATAAATGGTTAAGTATTAGTTGTTTTCCTTTTTTATATATTTTTTATTTTGTGTTTTCTTTTATTGTTAATTATTTACAAGAAAAGTTAGAAAAGTGCGAGGAAAGAAAAAAAACATGCAATTTGCCCCTGGAAGATTCGAACTAGGGGCCTTATGGTTATCAGAGGGTAGCTGCAACCATTTGTGCTACGCTGCTTGGCTGTAAATAAAAGCAAAAACAATAATTAAATATTAAACGTATTCCATCAGTCAATTCAACCAAAAGTCCAAACGGGCCCACGTATGCTATGGACGGACGAATCAGGAAGGCGAGAGACGCCACGCGAGCGGTCAAATGGTCTCGTCTACTGTTCATCTTCTCTAACCTCAGTACCTGCGGATATTCTTGCGGTTTTATCCACGGAATTACCTGCGGATTTTTCCGCGGTTTTCCCTTTTTTAAAACCTGCAATTTAAACAACGCAAACAAACGACAAGGCAAGCAAACTATCGGCCCAGATCTACTAATTAGGACCTTGTGAGTCCATTGATGCTGTTTGTTTGGCCTGAAACATTACGCAAATATGAAAAACGCAAAGTAACATGTTTATGCCCTAGTAATGGTAAATCTCGTACCAAGCCTCTAAACTCCAAAACAATGGATCAGACCTTCTCTAATACGTGCCAAAAACTTAAAACAAACGTTAGTTTTCAATTGAGCAACTTAAAACAAGAGATACGAAATTTTAAATTATGAACCAAGTTTATGAATATGGAATGATCATGCTACACGTTATGGTGCTTCAATTACGATTCATTCCTCATTTATATTACCTTGGGAGATGATTTCAATGACTCTTTTGCTCTGAATGTTGGCTGCCCACGTGAAACAAAATTTCAAGCTTTCTTTGAAAAAATTTGGAACTTGGAGGCACACCAAAGGCTAGCGTCCTCTTTTTTTTCTTCCTTGTATGCTGAGTGATAGAGTATTTAAAGGGAAAGAATTTGGCTAGACAAATGAGGAAAAAATCAAGTGTTTAAATGGTTGCCAAAACAAGATAAAACATGTTTTTTTAACCTTCCATTTTGAGAAGATTTTGCTTCCTCCTTGTCCATTCACGAAATTTTTGCTTTATGGCAAGATTTTTAGGTCTTCTAGAAGATCCATAAAAAGATGGGCGCCATTCTCCTTTTTTAAATATCTTTTTTTTTGATTTTTTTTCATTTTATTTTAATTTTAAATGAATAAACTCAAATAAAAATAAAATAAAATCAAGGAATAAAATAAAATGAGTTTATGGGCCCCTAGCAAGCTTAAAATTTCGTGGGTGATTCAAGCATTATGGCCCATTACTCAAAAATATGAATTTTGTCACTTAGGTTTTTTACGCCTTTCTTGAAAATCGCCTACCTTGTACCAATCATATCTCCCTCATTTTTTATCGTATGAAGGTGTTCTTGTACATTTTAGAAAGCTCAAAGAGTCTTCTAAAATATACTTTTGGTTTCACCTTCATTGAACTTACCATGTTCATTTACCATTCTTTGAGAGAAAACGTCTTTTTGTTGACTTTCAAAAGGACCTATAATGTATTAGCTTATATCTTCCAAATGAAGCATTTTTGGACCTGGCATGTGAGAGCCAAAGTTGTAGAGAATTCAATTTCCTTCAAATTGAGCTTTGGATGGGAAATTTTTGATGCTCCATGTGAAAGTTATGGCCGGTCAAAGTTCGGTTGACTTTCTTCTAGAAAACCCAAATTTAGGAACTTTAGGATTTTGTTGATTTTTGAACTTTCCTTGATGAATCATGATCAATACTTGATCAAATGATGAATAACACTTCATAATGAGGATGTTGACCAAAAATCAGAAGTTTTGACTGTGATTTGACCATAGTTTGACTTTTAGGTCAACTAATCGATTATTGATCGTTTGGGCCAATGAATGAGCAATCTTTTGAATCGAGGCTTGAAACTTGGTATGGGATCTCTTTGAAGCATATAAGAATCCACGAAGTCCACTTGAGGTGTCAGAAGCTGACTTTTCATTGAGAAGAACAAAACCCTAGTTTGAAGGGTAGTTGATTAGGAGAGTATATACTCAGCCGAGTATTGAGACTTTGATTTTCAAATGATCTTGAGTGGGCAAATTTTGGGGTATGACAGCTGCCCCTGTTCAATCTTCTTATATCTGAAGATGTAGACTAGCTTGTATACTAGTCGGAATCTGAAGGTAGAAGAGGATTGAACACTAGAATACCCAGGAATTTGCCCTAGCTGAAGTAGGGACTTTTGTCGAAGATGGGCTTGAAGATGCCATCCAAGTGTATGGAGATGGGCTTAAAGATGCCATCTAGCTGAATGAGGGGTCATGCTTCCCGAGGTGTGTATATGATAGATATTCAGAATGTTTGGGAATCAAACTTCCAAACGTATATCTGGGATAGAGATTCATAGATGTTCAGGGTTCGAGCATCCGAAACATCTACTGTAGACTTCAGATCATTCGGGGTTCAAGCTTCCGAAATATATCTGCCGTAGATTTCAAAACATCCGGGGTTCATGCTTCCGGAACGTTTCTGTCGTAGATTTCAGATTATCCGGGGTTCAAGCTTCCGGAACATATCTGTTGTAGAATTCAGATCATTCGGGGTTCAAGCTTCCGAAACATATCTGCCGTAGATTTCAGAACATCTGGGGTTCATGCTTCCAGAATGTTTCTGTAGTAGATTTCAGATTATCCGGGGTTCAAGCTTCCGGAACGTTTCTGTCGTAGATTTCAGATTATCCGGGGTTCAAGCTTCCGGAACATATCTGTTGTAGAATTCACAACATCCGGGGTTCATGCTTCCGGAACGTTTCTGGCGTAGAATTCAGATCATCCGGGGTACAAGCTTCCGAAACATATCTGTTGTAGATTTCAGAACATCCGGGGTTCATGCTTCCGGAACGTTTCTGTCGTAGAATTCAGATGGTCCAGGGTTCATGCTTCCGGAACATATCTGTCGTAGATTTCAGATCATTCGGGGTTCTAGCTTCCGAAACATATCTGTCGTAGATTTCAGAACATCCGGGGTTCAAGCTTCCGGAATGTTTCTGGCGTAGAATTCAGATGGTCCAGGGTTCATGCTTCCGGAACATATCTATTGAGAATCTGGGGTTCAAGCTTCCAGACTGTATATTTGATAGAAACTGGTTTTGTTGATGCTTTTTCTTTGGCCAGTTGGTCAACCTGAAAGGTAAAGTTAGTTTTATGCGATGACATGATGTATGTATTGCATTGTAGTATGAAACTCTCAAAATGAATGAGAATCTTCACATGCTATGTTTGTGTTTGCTATGATAAAGCTTATGATGCATGGAAGTAGATGCATGATATATGGATATGTGTAGATGCTTATTGATGGCTCTGCATAGTAGCTTTTCGCAGGAAAATAAATCCCTATTTGTTGCTAGAGACGATAACAATATGATTGTATGGCGAATTTCTTGTCTTTTTGTGCAAGAATATCTGGTTGGAGATTTTTATTTGCACTTGAGGCGTACATCCTTGTAGGAGAACGATGCTTTCTTTGAGAAATGCTTTGTGGGGATACTTCCATACTATTGACTATGGGAGGACACCTGGATGATTTTGATGTTACTCTATTGTTTTTCCTGTTTCCTGTGAATGTAGGAATACTCTGGCAAGCACTAGTCATGTTCAAAATGCATATGGTCATTCAAAATTATCATTGGACGCTTGCATACTCAAAACAGAGAAAGTAAAAAAAGTAAACTTGAAGTAGTTTTGTATTGATTTGGAAAAGTGCCATAACAGGCGAATTAGTACAAGGAGACAGAATTCCTAGTAAGAGGAAATTGTCGTGCAATCTTTTGAAAGGAAGTACAAAGAGAATAAAGAAAAACAGCTATGTGGAAGTGATCTCATTGGGTTTCGACTCAGCTATTGCCATCATGCCTTCGAATATCTCATCCCTTGCTTGTTTGGAAAAGACAATTGCATTGATTAGTGCCTTTTGAACTTGATCTTGGTAACAGAGTTAATTGGAGATTGATGAGTGATGATCCAATGGGACATAGTCGTACGCTTTAATCCCTAACTTTTGCCTAGACCGCCTTTTCAGGTTTTCAGCCTACCGGGATACCCTTTTTTGCCCAAGCCGCCCTTTCAGGTTTTCGACTTGCCGGGTGTACATTTTTTATATTTATATCCCTAATTTTTGCCCGAACCCTTTTGGTTCGTCAGGATGCCCTTATTTTTGCCTAGGTATGTCAACCTAGCGGGTCTATTTTATGCGTAGTATTTTTTTACTATGTCTGCATTCACAGGGTGCGGGAAGTCCTCGCCATCCATCGTGGTGAGCATCATGGCTCCGCCGGAGAATATCTTCTTAATCACAAATGGTCCTTCATACGTTGGAGTCCACTTGCCCCTGGGATCCCCTTGTGGAAGAATAATGCGCTTTATTACCAAGTCACCAGTCTGGTATGCCTGGTGCCTGACCTTTTTGTTAAATGCTTTGATCATACGTTTCTGATATAATTGTCCATGACATACAGCCGCGAGCCTCTTCTCATCAATCAAGTTTATCTGGTCTAGTCGAGTCTGGATCCACTCGTCTTCGCCCAAATCTGCCTCTTTCATAATTCTCAGGGAAGGAATCTGAACTTCGATAGGCAAGACCGCCTCCATACCATAAACCAATGAGAAAGGAGTTGCCCCAGTTGAGGTACGTGCAGAAGTACGATAACCATGAAGAGCAAATGGTAATATCTCATGCCAATCTTTGTATGTCACCGTCATCTTCTGTATAATCTTCTTTATATTTTTGTTGGCGGCTTCCACTGCGCCATTCATCTTTGGTCTGTATGGAGAAGAATTGTGGTGTTTAATCTTGAACTGCATGCAGAGCTCGGTGATCATTTTGTTGTTCAGATTGGTACCATTATCTGTAATAATCCTTTCAGGGATGCCATACCGACAGATGAGATTATGTTTGATGAATCGAGCCACAACATTCTTAGTTACTGAAGCAAATGAGGCCGCTTCCACCCACTTTGTAAAATAATCAATAGCCACGAGAATAAAGCGATGCCCATTGGAAGCAGTAGGCTTGATTTCTCCGATCATATCAATGCCCCACATTGCAAAAGGCCAAGGAGCAGTCAAGACATTTAGTGGAACAGGAGGTACATGCACTTTATCAGCGTAGATCTGACACTTATGGCAAGTCCTGGAATGCTGGTGACAATCAGTCTCCATGGTGGACCAGTAATAGCCTGCTCTCAAAATCTTTTTAGCCATGGTATGTCCGCTGGAATGAGTTCCAAAAATACCGTCGTGCATGTCTTCCATTATTTCTTCTGCTTCCTTCTTACTCACACAACGAAGCAAAGTCGAGTCATGATTACGCTTGTATAAAATTCCGTTACTCAGGAAGAACTTGGCAGAGAACCTTCTTAAAAACTTCCTATCATTGATGGATGCCCCTTCAGGATATTCCTGGGCTTCAAGATATCTTTTCACTTCATAGAACCAAGGTTTCTCGTCTGCTCCTTCTGTAACAACCTCGCAACAATGTGCCGGTTCATCCAATCTTTCAATAATGATCAGGGGTGCCTCATTGTCCCACCTGACTTTGAACATAGATGACATGGTAGCCAGCGCGTCTGCCAATTGATTCTCTTCTCGTGGAATATGCTCAAAAGTAATCTCTTCAAAATAAGGGATCAAAGTTAACACATGTTCCTTGTAAGGGATGAGATTAGGGTGCTTTGTGTCCCATTCTCCTTTGACCTGACTGATTACCAAGGCTGAGTCTCCATACACTTCTAGAAATTTGATTCTCAAGTCGATTGCGGCTTTGAGACCCATGATGCATGCTTCATATTCGGCCATATTGTTGGTGCAGTCGAAGCATAGTCTAGCAGTGAATGGTGTATGTCCGCCTTCAGGAGAAATAATTACAGCACCAATACCATTGCCCAGTGCATTCGAAGCTCCGTCAAAAACCATAATCCATCGGGATCCCGGTTCAGGTCCTTCATCCGGACCAGGCTCTTCATAGTCAGTAACAAGCATGATATCTTCATCTGGAAACTCAAAGCTCATGGACTGATAGTCATCTACCGCTTGATGAGCCAAATGATCAGCTAGTACACTTCCTTTAATTGCCTTCTGTGTGGTATACTGGATGTCGTACTCTGTCAATATCATTTGCCATCTTGCTATTCGTCCGGAGAGAGCGGGCTTCTCGAAGACGTACTTGATGGGATCCATTTTAGAGATCAATAAAGTAGTATGGTTCAACATATACTGTCTTAGTCGGCGAACAGCCCATGCCAAAGCACAGCAAGTTTTCTCGAGCAGTGAGTATCTTGTTTCACAGTCGGTAAACTTTTTGCTAAGGTAGTATATTGCATGCTCTTTTCGGCCAGACTCGTCATGTTGCCCCAGTACACACCCCATTGAGTTCTCTAACACTGTCAGGTACATTATCAGAGGTCTTCCATCGACTGGTGGCATCAGAACTGGAGGTTCTTGAAGGTACTCTTTGATTTTGTCAAAAGCTAACTGACACTCGTCATTCCATCTTACCACTTGATCTTTCCTCAACAGTTTGAAGATTGGTACACAAGTAGTTGTCAGGTGGGAAATAAACCTTGCAATATAATTCAAACGTCCCAGGAAACCCCGGACTTCCTTCTCAGTACGTGGTGCAGGCATCTCTTGAATAGCTTTAACTTTGGCCGGGTCGACTTCAATACCTTTACTGCTGACGATGAACCCTAGGAGCTTACCGGATCTTGCCCCAAAAGTGCACTTGTTCGGATTCAATCTCAATTTGTACTTCTTTAACCTGTCAAAAAGCTTTTGTAAATGGACGAGGTGTTCCTCTTCAGTGTCAGATTTTGCGATCATATCATCCACATACACTTCTATTTCTTGGTGAATCATATCATGGAACAAGGCTACCATTGCACGCTGATATGTTGCCCCTGCGTTCTTCAAACCGAAAGGCATTACCTTGTAACAAAAAGTCCCCCAAGGTGTTGTGAATGTTGTCTTCTCCATGTCTTCTGGTGCCATCTTGATCTGATTGTAACCGGAGAAGCCATCCATGAAAGAGAACACTTTGCATTGTGCGGTACTGTCCACCAGTGTATCAATGTGAGGCAGCGGAAAATCATCCTTTGGACTTGCTCGATTCAGGTCTCTATAGTCAACACACATTCTGACTTTCCCATCCTTCTTAGGTACTGGCACAATATTGGCGATCCATGGTGGATAACTTACTACCTTCAGAAACCCAGCATTAAACTGTTTCTCAACTTCGTCTTTAATCTTTTTGGCCATATCAGGTCTACTTCTTCGTAGTTTCTGCTTTATCGGAGGACTATCTTCCTTGATTGGCAGGCGGTGTACCACAATATCAGTATCAAGACCAGGCATATCTTCGTAGGACCAAGCGAAAATCTCAACATAGTTTCGTAGCATCTGGACTAGTCTCTGTTTGACACTGTCTTCCAACCCAGCGCCTACCTTGACTTCTTTCTTTTCTTCGTCAGTACCAAGATTCACAATTTCAATCGGCTCTTCGTGCGGCTGTATAGTTTTTTCTTCTTGCTCTAGCAGTCTGGCAAGCTCTCTAGGCACTTCACAATCTTCCTCGCCTTCGTCCTCAGCTTGGTAGATCGGATTATCAAAGTTATAATAGGCAGTAGCAGAGTCGTTATCAATGGGATCCAGAGTGGATGTGAATCTGCAGTGTATTATGTGAGTGTGTGTAAGAACACATAACTTTAATAATATGACAAAAGAAAACAAAAACATAGAGCGCAATATTTGAATATGAAACGTCCAATGATTTATTTGAATGAAAATATGATCATGACATGACAAGCCCTAACAAATGGACCAACTATACCCCGGGCAAGGCATATGGCTTTGAAGTTTATTGTTTGAATTACATAACCGAAACTTGGACTAGAAAACAATAAAAACAGGAAAAATTGCAATTACTCCTGATTGAAGGAGATAGAGATAACATCTTTGGTCTTCTAGTTGTTCAGCCCATGATCAGGTGTCGGGAAGATCCACTTGTCTAGATTGCAGTTGCTCTCCCCATCTTCCAAGGCATTGACTCCTTTGCTGACGAAATGAGACATTAATCCTCCAAGCCGGGTGTGATGATTATTCTTCTGAGTTCCAGCAGTACAACCTAAACCAAGTTTGTCAGATTTATACGGGACATCAATGAGCTGGCCCCAAATAGTACAACCACCTTCTTCAACTACAGCCTTAGCATCCTTCAGAGAAGCCATTGTTGAAGGGATCCGGGTAACTTTAGGAACAGTAGGAGCGTGCTTGGCGGTAGAGACAACTTGAGGAACCAATTCAAAAGTCTGGCAAGGAGTCTCGATAAATTCGCCGTTCACTTCGATATACTTGTACTCATTCACACAGCTAACCACATACTCTTCTTCCCCATGCACAGTGACGATCTTGCCATTTGCAAGGTACTTCAGCTTCTGATGCAAAGTAGATGTCACAGCACCTGCCCCATGTATCCACGGACGCCCGAGCAAGCAAGAATAGGCGGGGTGGATATCCATCACATAGAATAAGGAGTTGAAAGTTTGAGAACCCACTCTGATTGGGAGCTCAACCTCTCCATAGACTGTACTCTTCGACCCATCGAAAGCCTTTACCACCACATTACTGGGCATTAGCACTATCCCTTCAGAATCAAGTCTATCCAGCACCAATTTAGGCAATACATTCAGCGAGGAGCCATTATCCACCAGCACATGAGACAAAGTAGTACCCTTACACTCAATGGAGATGTGCAAGGCTTTGTTATGACTCTTTCCAGCAGGAGTCAGATCAGCATCAGAAAACCCCAGGTAATTGTTCGTTGTCAAACTTGCAACACAGTTCTCAAATTGATTAACAGAAATCTCTTGTGGTACGTGCGCCGCTTTTAGAAACTTCATCAAAGCCTTAGCATGGGCCTCAGAACAGGTTAACAATGACAGCATGGATATCTTGGAGGAAGTGTGCCCCAACTGTTCGATCACATCGTAATCACTCTTCCGAATGATCTTCAGAATTTCATCCATTTCCTTCTGAGAAACTTCTTCAGCAGTAGCTTCCACCGGTGTCTGAACTGGCTCCAGCATTGGCCTTTTCCCTCGCACATCAGCAGTTGAATCGGGAACAGGGACCTGGGTTGAGATATTGGCATCCGGAGATATTTCCGGAGAGAAAATTCTTCCACTTCTTGTAACCTTACTGGTCCCTACGATATTGTCGACGTCGGGACTAGGAACTTTGACAGGCTCATCATTCAGGGCTTCTTGTTTCACACCATGAATATACACATCATTACCATAGCTCCAAGGGACAGCCTTGTCAGAGGAGTACGGGATCGGACCAGGCTTGGTAATGATCAAGGGAGCTACCTTGGGCTCAGCAGTGATCCTGATGGGGGCCTTGGTAGGGATTCTGATAGGAGTCTTGGAAATTACGGACACATCTTCAATTTTCAAGTTCTGGGCTAGATCTTCACATAATTTTTCCACAGAAGGCACTTTTTCAAACATGATCTTTCGATTATCCATCAGGCATTGAATACCAATCTTCAACCTTGTACAACCATTTGGTTGAGACGAGCAGTCATAACAGTCTTCAATGCAACCCGGAAATAAACCGGCTTGCAACAGCTTCTTCTTGATAAGAGGGAGTGGAGTAGTCAGACTCATCACATTAGTAACATAGGATTCTTTGTCAACAGCATTGACAGCTTTGTCATGCTTCGGCATAGGAGCAGTAATAACATTGGGAGTTTCTGGAGGATCGAACTCGATTTCTCCTGCGTCAATCATGTCTTGGATTTTATGTTTCAATGTCCAACAGTTGTTGGTGTCATGCCCCACACAGTCAGAATGGTAAGCACATCTTGCGTTAGGATCATAGCGAGGAGAAGATGTATTGATGTTTGGCGGAGCTATTGGCGCAAGTAACTTTGCCTTCAGCAAGTGTTGCCATGCTTGATTCAAAGACATATTGATCTTTGTAAAGTTTCTTCTAGGTGCATCTTGTCTACGCTGGTATCCCTGTTGTTGATTTTGTCGAGGTGTTGGTGTAGAGATTAAGACAGCCCCGACAGAATGGCCACTATCATTTCTATTGCGACCCCTCTGGCTGTGCACAGCATTAGCTTCAGTCTTTCCACTATAAGGCTTCTTCGTAACACCAGAAGAGGCAGCTACCTGAATTTTCCCACTTCGGATGCCACTTTCAACCCGCTCCCAGTCAATATCAAGTCAGTAAAACCAGCTGATGAGCTTCCCAACAAATGACTATAAAATGGACCAGTCAAAGTACCCATAAACATATCTACCAGCTCCCTATCTGTTAGAGAAGGTTGAACTCTGCCAGCCAAGTCTCTCCACTTTTGAGCGTACTCCTTGAAACTTTCTTTTGGACCCATGGACATGTTCTGCAATTGTGTACGAGTCGGTGCGAGATCAGAATTGTATTGGTATTGCTTGTAGAAAGCAACAACCAAGTCCTCCCAAGTACGGATATTGGTACTCTCCAGCTGATAGTACCATTCGAGTTGAGTTCCTGTCAAACTCTCTTGGAACAAGTGGGCCCACAACATCTTGTCGGCAGTGTGAGGTTGGATCTTCCTCACATAGGATTTTAGGTGCAGCTTCGGACAAGAGACTCCATCATACTTTGCAAAGGTCGGAGTTTTGAACTTTGGAGGAATCACAACTCCTGAGATGAGCCCTAGTTCCTCAAAGTCTAACCCTGGGATCTTCTGGATTTCTACAGCCTTCATTCGTTCCTCCAACTGTCTGTACTTATCTTCCGGATACTCTTCATCATCATAGTACTCTTCTTCATCTTCATCTTGCTTGACAGAACCATTGCTCTTCTGATCAGCCTTACCACTAACATTGTCATCTTGTTCAGTCTCTTCTGGGATATCGACTTCTTTGGCCTTTTTGAGAGGGCCTCGGAATCTTCTTCCCATGTTGAAAACGCCCACAGGCTTCTTAGTCTTCTTCTCATTCTTAGTAAGGAGGGTTTTCAGCTCTTCCTGCCCTTTAGCCAGACTCAGTATCAGGGCTTGGAACTCAGCATTCTGTGCTTGCAGATCCTTAACCGATTGCTCGAGAGGATTCATTTTCTTAGCTGAAATAAACAGCGAGAATATGAGTGTCTTGTTAGAGAAACCTGTTATGCAATGTTTATGAATGGTATGCTTATGTTTATGCAATGCTTTCAAGGACCTCGAAATTTAAATTTGCTTAAACCAACAAGAAAGAAATTCTCATTAATAATGTTAAAAAAAACATAAAATTGTTTGCCATTAATAGGCTTTACAAGGAAAGAAACTTGAAATAGCAAAATAAAAGCATAAAAAGGAAAAAAAAGTCTTCAAGTCTCCCATGGACGCTGTCGCTTTGCCCCGAGGAATGTGTTGATACTCTGCTCATCCTGAAGTTGCTTTGTGAGCTCTAATACTTTCTTCTCTTTGGCGCGGAATTGAGCTTCAAAGGTGTCTCTTTCTTCCTTCAATTGGATCCAAGATCTCTTCAGTTCCTCAATATCAGTGGGCATGTCGGGGTGAGAAATAACCTGAGGTACATCTTCTTCATACTCGGGCTCCACAATCACAGGTCTAACATAAGGATATGGCATGACAAAACGTTGAGCGCGAGTGCGCACCCATCTAAGATAGGGTTCTGAAGGAAAGGAGTTCTTTTGCCCCCAACTCTTGCTATCTACCCTGTACACTTTATTCCAAGCGCGTATGAACTCTCGGCGTTGATTTTGAATATCTTCTTCATAGTTGAAAACAATCCCTTCAATAGTCAATCGGTGAGGGCCATCTCTTCGAGCATAACCAAACTGTCGTAGTGCTAGTGAAGGATTGTAGGTGATTCCCCCTCTAATGCCAAGGAGAGGCACATTAGGGAATTTCCCACAATGATCGATAATGGTGACGTACTCCTGAGATATGACGTGCCAACGGATATCCGAATGAGAAAGTGACATGATTCTTCGAGACCATTGCATTTTTTGATCGTTTCTTATCACTGAACGTGGAAGGTGCGAAATAAACCACCTGGCCAGCAAGGGTGTGCAACACATAAGAGTCCCTCGCTTCTTCATGATACGGGAGTAGAGAGAATGTAGAATATCTCCAAGTAGTGTAGGTACGGGGTTGTGAGTCAAGAAAATCTTGATTGCATGCACATCAATGAATTGATCAGGGTTAGGAAACAAAACCAAACTATATATCAATAAGGCCAAAACATCTTCAAAAGCTTGGTAACTCATAGCTTCCAGAAATTGTCGAGCTTTCCCAAATAAGAATTTGGCCGAGAGACCCTCGACTCCATTCTTAGTGTCCCAGTTGGAGGCAATGTCTGATCTCTTTAGGTGTAATGCAGCAGCAATAGTCTCAAGTTTTGGAGTGCTCTCCAAACCAGTAAAAGGTAAATGCTCAGAAATGGGTATACCAAGTAAATCCGAGAACTCCTCCAAGGTAGGTACCAACTGATAATCTGGAAAAGTGAAGCAATGGTGCTCGGGATCGAAGAATTGGCATAAGACTCTCATCATATCTTCTTCAAATTGGGAGGTGACCAGTCGGAGTAGATAACCATGTCTTTCAGCAAACTTAGAATCTCCAGGAACTTCTAAGGCAAGCTCCTTAAGCTCAGAAGGTATCCCCACAAAGTTGAGTCGTACATAATCCCTAGTAGCAAAGGCCATGTCCTACAAAACAGAACAAAAATAAATTTCTTGGTCCTTGAAATTATTAGTGAGGATGATATGCCATGATGTTATGATGTTATGATGCCAAGTAGATAACACACACAAACAATTCACACAAAGTCCTTAGGTTTAAAGGCCAGCATGAAGTCCATAGGTACATACCCTCCCTTCTTGAGTTTAGTTGGTTCAACCTGTCCTAAAAAAGTAATCGGGTTCTATGGTGCTCATATCCCTGATCTTTCTCGCGGGCATTATCTCAACATGGCGCTCAATCGGCCAGCCAAAAACATCCCTAGAGTCCAATCTCAATGAGTGTAGTATCGAGTATCAACCGACTTCAGTCAGGAACCCGAAGCCAGCCATCTCACTACTTCTTATAAGCCAAAGTTAAGTTCGACTAAGGTTCTAAAGGCGAATTAGTGCTCATGACACCACGCGGTAGCCAAATGTCTCCTCGATCAGATTCAAGGGCCATCAGGACAAACCAAAGCGTCGCACTAACGGTGGCCACCAGTTCAACCATAACGATACATGTCGTACAGCCTCCCTGGTCTCATGCCACATACCTAAGGTACACTAGATCCGGGTGTAGGATCTTTCACACAGCAGAATACCCAAACAACCTTAAAATAAAGCACACAAACAAACAAAAAACATTTTATGATGAACTAAGCCTTAAGGTAAACCCCTCTTTTTATTTTGTCCCCAGCAGAGTCGCCAGTTCTGTAACTCGGTGAACTGACTTTTATTTTTAATACGCAACAATGTTGCGGTGAGCATGAGTCGCCACCGACTTTTATTTTGTCCAATGTTAGGAAGGGCAAAAAGTACAGAAAAAGACCCTTTTGAAAGAAAGCGGGTTCGGGGGGTAAGTTATGAAAAGGGAAGGTGCAAGCACCCTTTTCATCCGTAGTTATCTACGGGCTCTTAATTTACTTAGCTCATGTTTGTTTTGTTTGTTTTGAATTGAAAAGGGACATAAGGACTTTAGCGTAAATGCGTAGCCTTAGTCTTTGAAAAAGTGTTGAAAAGATGTTTTTTAATAGAGCTAGGTATATTAAGAGCACTACCCTAGATTGGTCTTTTTCTATGCTTTTTACGATTCCCAGGATTATCCATACTATATAGAAGTAGGAAATCCTTGTTATATTGGACGTGTTCGGGACATCGAAGGGTCATCGAAGGTCGTTTGAAGGCAACAGGATAGAGGTATCTTTAGCGATATCAAAGGGACAAATCATCTTTCGTTTAGGCAACTGTTCGAAGGACAAGATCATATTTTTGTAGGCAGCAATTCGAGGGACTATGATCTTTGATGATTTTGTTTATCGAGGGACGTTCGCTTAGATACCTCTATATTCGAGGGACACGACCTTTATTCGTAAGGCAACCGAGAGGGGCGTACCCTAAGGGTGAGTGCGTGCAAGTGTGTTGGATTCAATAATATTTATTCTTGAGTTAACGTGAGCTAACGATTTATTTATCTTGCCATACACACCCTAATTAGCATACATCTAAACAATATATATAATAATAATACGGAAATTTAAAAAATGCGGGAAAGTAAAGAGATTCACTATAATGTTTACATTTGGACCTATATACATTCTAATGTCTAAAACAAAAATAAACAAACATGCGCCATACATGGAGTTTCGAGATGGGAGAAGAAATCGGGAGAAAGTAAATTTGTTGATTAAGTGAAAAATTAATTTTAATTGGAAATGATTAATTATAAAAGTTTGATCAACTAAATCCTAAAACATTTAAATTATTTACTAAATTAAATTATACTAATTAAATAACCTAATTTTATTAATTAATTGGTAAATAAGTTAAATTAAATCTTAAATTAAATTAATTTTGAAACTAATAGCAACCTAGAAAATTATAACTAAATGATTAAATTAATTAACTCAAATTCAAAAGTCTAAAATATAAATGGTTAAGTATTAGTTGTTTTCCTTTTTTATATATTTTTTATTTTGTGTTTTCTTTTATTGTTAATTATTTACAAGAAAAGTTAGAAAAGTGCGAGGAAAGAAAAAAAACATGCAATTTGCCCCTGGAAGATTCGAACTAGGGGCCTTATGGTTATCAGAGGGTAGCTGCAACCATTTGTGCTACGCTGCTTGGCTGTAAATAAAAGCAAAAACAATAATTAAATATTAAACGTATTCCATCAGTCAATTCAACCAAAAGTCCAAACGGGCCCACGTATGCTATGGACGGACGAATCAGGAAGGCGAGAGACGCCACGCGAGCGGTCAAATGGTCTCGTCTACTGTTCATCTTCTCTAACCTCAGTACCTGCGGATATTCTTGCGGTTTTATCCACGGAATTACCTGCGGATTTTTCCGCGGTTTTCCCTTTTTTAAAACCTGCAATTTAAACAACGCAAACAAACGACAAGGCAAGCAAACTATCGGCCCAGATCTACTAATTAGGACCTTGTGAGTCCATTGATGCTGTTTGTTTGGCCTGAAACATTACGCAAATATGAAAAACGCAAAGTAACATGTTTATGCCCTAGTAATGGTAAATCTCGTACCAAGCCTCTAAACTCCAAAACAATGGATCAGACCTTCTCTAATACGTGCCAAAAACTTAAAACAAACGTTAGTTTTCAATTGAGCAACTTAAAACAAGAGATACGAAATTTTAAATTATGAACCAAGTTTATGAATATGGAATGATCATGCTACACGTTATGGTGCTTCAATTACGATTCATTCCTCATTTATATTACCTTGGGAGATGATTTCAATGACTCTTTTGCTCTGAATGTTGGCTGCCCACGTGAAACAAAATTTCAAGCTTTCTTTGAAAAAATTTGGAACTTGGAGGCACACCAAAGGCTAGCGTCCTCTTTTTTTTCTTCCTTGTATGCTGAGTGATAGAGTATTTAAAGGGAAAGAATTTGGCTAGACAAATGAGGAAAAAATCAAGTGTTTAAATGGTTGCCAAAACAAGATAAAACATGTTTTTTTAACCTTCCATTTTGAGAAGATTTTGCTTCCTCCTTGTCCATTCACGAAATTTTTGCTTTATGGCAAGATTTTTAGGTCTTCTAGAAGATCCATAAAAAGATGGGCGCCATTCTCCTTTTTTAAATATCTTTTTTTTTGATTTTTTTTCATTTTATTTTAATTTTAAATGAATAAACTCAAATAAAAATAAAATAAAATCAAGGAATAAAATAAAATGAGTTTATGGGCCCCTAGCAAGCTTAAAATTTCGTGGGTGATTCAAGCATTATGGCCCATTACTCAAAAATATGAATTTTGTCACTTAGGTTTTTTACGCCTTTCTTGAAAATCGCCTACCTTGTACCAATCATATCTCCCTCATTTTTTATCGTATGAAGGTGTTCTTGTACATTTTAGAAAGCTCAAAGAGTCTTCTAAAATATACTTTTGGTTTCACCTTCATTGAACTTACCATGTTCATTTACCATTCTTTGAGAGAAAACGTCTTTTTGTTGACTTTCAAAAGGACCTATAATGTATTAGCTTATATCTTCCAAATGAAGCATTTTTGGACCTGGCATGTGAGAGCCAAAGTTGTAGAGAATTCAATTTCCTTCAAATTGAGCTTTGGATGGGAAATTTTTGATGCTCCATGTGAAAGTTATGGCCGGTCAAAGTTCGGTTGACTTTCTTCTAGAAAACCCAAATTTAGGAACTTTAGGATTTTGTTGATTTTTGAACTTTCCTTGATGAATCATGATCAATACTTGATCAAATGATGAATAACACTTCATAATGAGGATGTTGACCAAAAATCAGAAGTTTTGACTGTGATTTGACCATAGTTTGACTTTTAGGTCAACTAATCGATTATTGATCGTTTGGGCCAATGAATGAGCAATCTTTTGAATCGAGGCTTGAAACTTGGTATGGGATCTCTTTGAAGCATATAAGAATCCACGAAGTCCACTTGAGGTGTCAGAAGCTGACTTTTCATTGAGAAGAACAAAACCCTAGTTTGAAGGGTAGTTGATTAGGAGAGTATATACTCAGCCGAGTATTGAGACTTTGATTTTCAAATGATCTTGAGTGGGCAAATTTTGGGGTATGACACATACACCTCTATTTCATGATGAATCATATCATGAAATAGCGCTACCATTGCACGTTGATAGGTTGCTCCTGCGTTTTTCAGACCAAAGGGCATTACTTTGTAACAAAAGGTTCCCCAGGGTGTTGTGAAGGTTGTTTTTTCCATGTCTTCGGGTGCCATCTTGATTTGATTGTACCCTGAGAATCCGTCCATAAAGGAGAATACCTTGCATTGTGCGGTATTGTCAACCAGTACATCGATGTGTGGTAGAGGGAAATCATCTTTGAGGCTTGCCCGGTTCAGATCTCTGTAGTCCACGCACATTCTGACTTTCCCGTCTTTTTTAGGTACATGCACGATGTTAGCTATCCAAGGAGGATAACTTACAACTTTTAGGAATCCGGCATTGAACTGTTTTTCAACCTCGTCTTTGATCTTTTTTGACATATCAGGCCTACTCCTTCGTAGTTTCTGTTTGACTGGAGTGCTACCTTCTTTGATTGGCAGGCGATGAACTACAATGTCCGTGTCAAGGCCTGGCATATCCTCATAGGACCAGGAGAATATCTCGACGTAGTCTCGCAGCATTTGAATCAGTCTTTGCTTGACGCTGTGTTCTAAATCAGCCCCTATTTTGACTTCTTTCTTTTCTTTGCTGCCCAAGTTGATGACCTCAATTGGCTCCTCGTGAGGTTGTATGGCCTTGTTTTCTTGTTCTAGCAGCCTTGCAAGTTCTCTTGGCACTTCACAATCTTCCTCACTTTCGTCCTCAGTTTGGTAGATCGGACTTTCAAAGTCATGACGGGTAATAGCAGAATCGTTGTTGACTGGATCCAGAGTGTATGTGAATCTGCATGTTAATTATGTGAGTATGTGTGAAGAAAAAACATAGCTATTTGAAAGCGAAGAAAGAAGGAAAAAGGATCACAAAATTTAAATATGCAAGCGTCCCATGATTTTATTGAATGCACATGATCATGATATGATAAGCCCTTATAGAAGGACCAGTGTGCTAAGACACACGGCTTTCAAGCTCATGGTTCGATTGTTCAGGAACCATTTTTATCTTTGCACAATATACACAAAGAAAACAGGAAATGGCATTTACTCCTGGACAAAGGAGATCACATCCTCAGCTTTCCAGTTGTTCAATCCACTGTTGTGAGCAGGGAGTATCCAGCTGTTCCAGTTGCAGTTGTCTTCTTCATCTTCCACAGCATTGATTTCATTAGTGGGAAAATGAGCCGGTGATCCTTCGGGATAAGGGATATACTCTGCTGGATACGAGAGCCCAGGCTGAGATATCTCTGTTGGCTGAGCAAGATGCTCGATAAGGCCGTCCCATGCAGTCGGGATGATGTTTTGAATAGAGACTTGTGCATCCTGATGAGGAGTGTATGCTGACAGAAAGCAACCCTCGTTATTTGGTATTTCCCTGGCTTCTTCGAAAGCGAAATTGTCATCGTACTGTTCATCCCATCCAGTTGGGACAATGTCCTCCATAGCAATTTGTGAGCTCGGAGGAGCGGAGTATTTCACCATATAGTCATATTTGCCGCTGGGTTCTCCTAGCGTGTCCCATACTTCTTTGGGTGGATTTTGATATTGCTCAGTGACGGGACTTGTGAAACTTTCGTCATTTCCAATTTGATCACCCCATCCAGTCGGGGTAAGGTCTTCCATAGCAATATAGGAATTCTGAGGTGCGGCATACTGATAATTATACCCGCCGTTTGGTTCTCCCACAGCATCCCACATTCCCATGGAAATGGGTGGAATTTCATCTGGATATGGCTGAAGGATATGGTTCATGAACACTCCTTCATCTTCAATAGCGTTTACTTCTTGGCTGACGAAGTGTGACATTAATCCTTCAGAACGAGGACCTTGATCATTCTTTTGATTTTCACTATCATAGCCCAGACCTAGCTTGTCAGACTTGTAGGGTATATCGGGAAGTTGTCCCCATACTGTGCAATCACCCTGTTCAATCAAGGCTTTGGCATCTTTGAGAGAAGCCATAGTTGTAGTTGGAGTAGCAGGAATATGCTTGGCGGTAGAGACATCTGGAGAGACCATCTCAAATGATTGGCATGGAGTTTCGATGAATTCGTCCTCCAACTCAACATATTTGGAATTGCTTAGGTGACTAACCACATATTCCTCTTCGCCATAGACTGTGACAATCTTTCCTTTTACTGGATATTTTAACTTCTGATGCAGGGTAGAAGTTACAGCGTTTGCCCCATGTATCCAAGGGCGTCCAAGTAAACAGGAGTAGGCTGGGTGAATTTCCATTACGTAAAAGATAGAATCAAAGATTTGAGAACCCACTCTGATTGGGAGATTCACTTTTCCGTATACCGTTCTGGTTGATCCGTCAAAGGCTCTTACCACAACATCGCTTGGTTGTAACACAATTCCTTCGAAGTCAAGCTTTTCTAGTACTGTTTTCGGTAACACGTTCAGAGAAGAACCGTTATCTACTAGCACATGAGATAGAGTGGTGCCATTACATTCAATGGAGATATGTAAGGCTTTGTTGTGATTTTTCCCAGCAGGGGTTAGATCCACATCGGAGAAACCGAGACCATTGCTCACGGTTAGATTGGCAACACAATTCTCAAATTGGTCGACTGAGATCTCTTGAGGCACATGCGCAGCTTTCAGGAACTTCATCAGAGCTTTGGCATGAGCTTCTGAATATTTTAGCAGAGATAGCATTGAGATTTTTGAAGCGGTGTGCCCCAGTTGCTCAACAATATTGTAATCACTCTTGCAGATGATTTTCAATATTTCCTCCATTTCTTGCTTTGACGGATCCTCAGCAGTGATCTCCACCGGGGTTTGAACTTGTTCAACTTGTGGCTCTTTGCCTCGAGCGTTGACATTTTGATTAGGAATTGGGACTCGGACTGGACCAGCAGCAACATTTGGAGAAATTTCTGGTGAAAAGATTCTTCCACTTCTCGTGATCTTGCTGGTACCCACAATATTACCCACAGTTGGAGTAGTTAACTTTGCGGCCTCTTCAGTCGAGGTATTCTGTTTAACTCCATGAACGTAAACATTAGCGTCGTATCCCCATGGGACAGCTTTGTCTGAGGAGTATGGAAATGGAGTTGGACTAGCAATGACTACTTATGCCACTTTGAGTGTAGCAGAAATTTTGAATGGAGCCTTGGCAGAGATTTTGAATGGTAAGCTGGAGATCATTGAGGCATCCTCTATTCTCATCCCGTTTGTAAAGACTTCGCACAGCACGTCCATAGAAGGGAGCCTCTCAAACATAATGATACGGCGATCCATCCATTTTTGAATTCCCATCCTCAGATTTTCACAACCATTGGGCAGGCAGGAGCAGTAAAAGCAGTCGGGGTCACATCCTGGGAAGTAACTAGCTCGGATTAGCTTTCCTTTGACTTCGCAGAGTGGAGTTGATAATCCGTTCACATCATAGATGTAAATAGTGTCCAGGATAGCGTTGACAGTTTTGTCATGCTTTGGCATAGGTGCTGTGATGACATTTGGAGTTTCTGGAGGATCGAACTCAATTTCCCCAGCATCTATCATATCTTGTATTTTATTTTTTCAGGGCGCAGCAGTGATTTGCGTCATGTCCTGGAAAGTTTGAGTGATAGGCACATGTCGCATCAGGGCGATAATTCGGAGAGGAAGTGTTGACATTCTTTGGAGGACCTTTTAATGTGATCAGATCTGCTTTTAGCAAGTGCTGCAATGCCTGAGAGATTGGCATGTTGATTCTGGTGAAATTTCTTCTTGGTGCATCTGGTCGATGCGTATATTTTGGCTGCTGATCTTTTTGAGGTGCAGATGCGGAGATCAGAACTGCCCCTACAGATTGATGCTGCTCACTTTTGCGACTTTTCTGAATTTGTGTTGCATTGACCTCATTTCTCCCGCTGATGGGCCTTTTTGTAGTACCAGAGGAGGAACCTATTTGAATTTTTCCATTTTGAATGCCACTTTCGACACGTTCTCCGGTCAGTATCAGGTCAGTGAAACCTGATGATGAGCTTCCCAGCAAATGGCTATAGAAAGGGCCAGTTAAAGTGCCCATGAACATGTCGACTAGCTCGCGATCAGATAAGGGTGGTTGAACCCTTCCAGCCATATCTCTCCACTTTTGTGCATATCCTTTGAAACTTTCTTTTGGTCCCATAGACATGCCCCTTAGTTGAGTACGGGTTGGTGCTAGATCAGCGTTGTATTGGTACTGTTTGTAAAAAGCAGCAGCTAATTCTTCCCAAGTATGAACCTTGGTATTTTCCAGCTGATAGTACCATTCGAGTTGTGTACCCGACAGACTTTCTTGGAAGAAGTGAATCCACAATTTGTTATCTGTTGTATGAGGTTGTATCTTCCTCACATAGGATCTCAGATGTAGTTTTGGACAAGACACTCCATCATATTTTGCAAAGACAGGAACTTTGAATTTTGGAGGGATAACAACATCCGAGATGAGCCCCAGATCATTGAAATCTAAGCCAGGTATTTTTTGTATCTCCATAGCTTTCATACGGTCTTCCAGCTGTTGGTATTTGTCATCATCCGGTTCGTCCCCAGAATGATCATTTTCTTCATTTGAAGAGAGAGAGGGTTTAGCAGAACCCTGGTTGCTTTGATTGTCTTCTTGTTCATCATCACCGACTGTTTCAGGGATCGGTGGCTTTTTGAACTTTTTGACTGGGATTTTGATCTTCCTTTTCAGGTGACTCAAGCCTACAAATCCTTTGGGCTTCTTTTTCTTCTTGATTATCAGGGCTTTCAGTTCTTGCTGCCCCTTTGCCAGTTCCAGAATTGCCACTTGAACTTGGGCATTCTGTGCTTCGAGGTTCTTGATGCTTGTCTCAGATTCCATCTCTTCTGACTGAAATAAACAGCGAGGAGATGAGAAATCCGTCATGAGAACCCGTTACGCAATGTGTATGACTGGATGCCATGTGTATGCAATGAATGAAATGTATATGCAATGTAAATGAATGCAATGTATGAAATGTATATGCAATGCATGAAATGAAATGTGTGTGCAATGTTTTCAAGGATCTTAGAGTTTAGATTTGTTAAAGAAGAAACAAACGTTAGTTAATCAATTTATTTCTCTTTTTTTTTGCTTCTTTTTTCTTTGCCTCATTTGGGCTTACAAGACAGAAATAAAATAAATGATCCTTCAGGTCTCCCGTCGGACGCTTTCTCTTTGCCCCCAGGAATGTGTTGATCTGCTGTTCTTCTTGAAGCTGTCCGGTGAGCTCCAATATCCTTCCCTCATAGTCCTGACAGTGTGCTTTGAAGGTGTCTCTTTCCTCTTTGAGTTGAACCCAAGATTTTTGCAACTCTTCTAGGTCAGTTGGCATATCCAGGTGCAGAATAACTTGAGGTTCGTATCCTTCGACCTCTGGTTCAATAGTCACTGGTAGAATAGCGGGATATGGCATAATGAGTTTCTGAGCATGAGTGCGGACCCATCTAAGGTAAGGTTCCATAGGGATAGAATTCCATTGCCCCAAAGTTTTGCTTTCTATTCTATAGACACTGTCCCATGCCCGTATGAACCTTCGTCGGTGTCTATGAGAATCATTCTCGTAATCAAACACAATGTCACGGATAATCATGTCATGAGGACCGTTGCTCCTTGCATATCCGAATTGGCGTAGAGCTAAAGAGGGATTGTAAGTGATGCCTCCTTTGATGCCAAGGAGTGGCACATTAGGGTACTCTCCACAATGATCAATGATAGTAATGTCTCTTTGAAAGAAGTTGTTCCACCGGATATCTGAATGAGACAAAGACATAATCCTGCGAGACCATTGCATTCTTTGTTCATTTCTCAACACTGATCGGGGAAGATGAAATGTAAACCATCTAGCCAGTAGTGGTATACAGCACATGAGAGTTCCTCGTTTCTTCATGGTACGAGTGTGTAGAGAATGTAGAATGTCTCCCAGCAATGTTGGTACCGGGTTACGGATTAGGAAAAGGTTGATGATGTGTACACTTATGAACTGGTCGGGATTAGGGAATAAAACCAACCCATAGATCAAAAGTGCCATAACTTCCTCAAAAGCTGGATAACTTTTGTTTTCTAGCAGTAGTCGAGCCTTTTCCAACAAGAACTTGGGAAGCAAACCCTTAACTCCACTCTTTGTTTCCCAATTGGACTCGATTTCTGATTTTCGCAGATGTAAAGCAGCAACAATGACTTCAGGTTTTGGAATCCTTTCTAAGCCAGTGAAAGGTAATTGATTTCGAACAGGCAATCCCATTAGTTCAGAGAATTCTTCCAAAGTGGGGTACCAACTGGTAATCAGGAAAGGTAAAGCAATGATGTTCAGGGTCAAAGAACTGGAACAGGACCCGTATCATGTCTTCTTCAAATTTTGAGGTAACCAAATGGAGTAAGTGACCATGCCTTACGGTGAATTGAACATTCCTGGGGAATTCTGACACTAAGTCTTTTAGTTCAGATGGTACCGTTGAGATGTTGATTCGGATGTAATCTCGGGTGGCGGGAGCCATTACCTGCAAAAACAAAGGTAAACTCTTTGATCCTTGAAGTGTTTTGTGCAGAAAATGATATGCTTATGATGCAAACATGTGGCACACAAAAACAAATCAAACAATAGCCTTAGGTTTAAAGGCTTGCATGGAGCTGATAGGTGATACCCTCCCCACTGAAGTTGAGTTGGTTAAAACCTGTCCTAGAATAGTATTTGGGTTCTATAATCCTTGGAAGTAACATCTCAATACGGCGCTCGAGCGGGCCGATCAAAATATTCCTCGAGGATAACTAACTTCGATCAATTTCAAAGCTAGCCACTTAATAGGCCACAAGTCAAGTTCAACTAAAAAGGTTCTAAGACAAATTAGTGTTTAATGACATTTCGGAAGCCTAATATACTCCTTGATCGTTTTCAAGGGACATCAGTATAAACCAAAGTATCGCACTAACGATGACTACCAGATCAACCGTATCGGTACATGCCGTACAGTTTCCTTGGTCTATTGTCATATACTTAAGGTATCTCGAGATTCGGGTTAGAATCTTTCACACAAGCAAAATACCCAAACAAACCTTTGAAAAAAAATAGAGCAATCAAGTCAATCAATTGAAAACATCGAAGTGATCTATTCTCTTAAGGTAACCCCTTTTGAAAACATTTTGTTTTTTGAAAGTGATCTCCCCAGCAGAGTCGCCAGTTCTGTGGGCCTCCGTTTTTTAATCCCGGGCCATACCTCTGAGCGGGAGAGATACGTGAACTGACTCTTTTTTATCGCTTAATGCTTTCGCATTTTTTGAAAATTCACAGAGTCGCCACCGACCTTTTATTTTATCCAATTAAGGAAAGGTTTATAAAAGAAACAGAAAAAAGACCTTTAAGAAATTCTGGGTAAGGGGGGTAGGTTATACAAAGGGAAGGTGTTAGCACCCTTTGTATCCATGGTTATCCATGGGCTCTTAAGTTTGCTTAGCTCACTTGTCTTTCGATCACTTTTCAATTGCTTTAGAATGCTCATATGTGGTTTCAAATACTTTTGTAAATTGAATTTTGTAATGATCCTTGTGCGGATGTATACAAAATGCTTGTTTATCTTTCGAAAGATGTTTTGAAAAGAACGTTAACTTTGTAATGATCCGTGTTTGGATGTATACAAAATATTGTCTTTTTGGAAAGTTTTGTTTTGAAAAACAACAGTGTATGAGAATTTTGTTTGTTTTGATTTGAGCAAGCAAACTAGGAGGTCTACCCTGAGTTGTAAGGTCTTTATCCTTATTTCCTTTAAAAATCTATCCTTTCACCGGATACAAACAAAAGGTTCGATTTTGTACTCGAAACAGTAGAATTTTGACTTTGATTTTGAAAAGAATGAGAAGGGGATTACCTTAAGAGGTGCAAATGTGATTTGTGTTTGAATTCAGATATTTTATCTTTGAAGTTAGTGATCTAACGGTTCAATTTTATCTTTGACATACACGCAGTTTATATATGTGCTGGAAATTAAAATGCGGAAATGTAAAGTGCGGAAAGTAAATCTACGCTATTACATCGATTGTGCAGGAAATGTAAACTAGCCTATTTACATGAATTTGACATCCTATACATTTATCTAGGAATTTAAATTGCAAGAAAAATAAAAGGGCATGTTTTTTTGGATTTTTTATGATTGATTTTAATTATAATTAATGCATGATTAATTAAATTAAAATGAAGAAAAAAGATGAAAATAGATTTAAACCTAGAAATTAAGTTTAAAATATGTACAAAATATTTTTCAATTAATTTTAAAACAAAACTAATTTTTTTTGGAATTTTTGAAATTTGATTTGAAATTGATTTAAGCTAATTAAAACATAATTATGCAAATAATTATACAAATAATTAAAACTTAGAGAGAAAATTATTCAAAATATGTACAAAATTAGTTTATAATATATAAACAATATTTTATATAAAGAACAATTTTTTTTATGATTTTTTGATTGGTTAGAGTAATTAAAAAGCAAATATATAAATATATACTAATTAATTATGCAAAATATTGAAATTTTGAAGAAAAATAAAATATTTTTATTTCAGAAAATAATATATTATTTTAGAAGTCTAAAAATATTTTTTTTGTATTTTTTGGATTTTTAAAACTATTTTTAATTAATTTTGCAAATAAAATTAAAATAAAAATAGAAAATAAAAGGATACATGATCAGGTGTGGTATGCATGGTGAGCCCATGGTATGGATTGCTGGATCTGGTGCGTTGGATGAGCTGGCAAAGTGGATGATCTAAGGGCTCAGATCATGAGGGAGCATGATATGCATGCATTAATTGAACATGTGCTGAATCACAAGGAGACTTCAAACAAGTCTGACTGGGACCCACAAGTGCACGCATGTGGATGGGAAGACTGGTTGACCAGCCATTGATCAAGAGCCATGCAAGCGCCACGCGTGAAGAGTCAAGCTTTGACTGACGAACCACGCTTGGACGCGTGGTCGTCTTCAACCTTTTACCGTCTGGACTTATGCTGCGGATTTTCAAACAACATTAGCTGGGGGTTTTAAACCTCCTGCTATTTGTACAGTAAAAACACCATTTTTGGTAGCTTCATCAACCTGCAAAAATAAGCGTTAGTTCCAATACAATAACAAGTGACCCAGATCCCCTAATTAGGATGCTCTGAGTCCAAATATGATGTTAGTTTCGCTGTTTGAGTGCTGTAGCTATGGATTCGATGGAGTTGAAGTTTTAGCACGCATGAACACTTGTTAATGGCATGGAGTGATTCTCACGTGGGAGCTTACATGTTAAGGCCCAGATCTAGCTTATAGGACCTCATAAACTCATTGGAATGATTAGATTACATTGAGGTTGATTAAATATAGGAAAACGAAAATTACTTATGTATGAACATGAAGAACACTATGCATGTGTTACGACTCTCATGGGACCATATTAAGGGTTCATTCTTACTTTATATGATCTTAGAAGATGATTGGAATGATTGTTTTGTATTGATATTGATTGGAATATTGAAATTTGAAAATTACAAAAGTGTATGAGAAATTTTGAGAAATTTGATGAGTTTTCTTGCTATGCTCTTGGCTATAATTTCGTGTGTGTCTTGTTGTTGATGTATTCCACTTCATTTATAGGCCAAGAGGCTGCTTGGAAGTGAAGCTAAGAGCATTGATTGCTTGGTTGAAAGTTTGATTTTTAAATATTAAAAATCCTTGAATATTTTACCAAGTCTTCCTCTCCTTTACTTCTCTTGCCTTGCTGCTTCAATTCTCTGCAGAAAGATCAGAGATTCCTTGGGTGAGTCATGCTTGGATTGTTAAGCTACCCATTTATCCATTCATTTTTCCTTTTAATTTTAATCTTAAAATAAGATAAAATCAAGCAAAAAATGAATAAAAATGGTATGGGCTTAGTCTTGGTCGTGGGAGGCCCATAATATTATGGAAATGATGTTTGAATGCATGAAAACTTGGCCCCATTTGGATAAAATACATTTTTGAGCAATGTTGGTTTCATGCATGTTTCCCAAAATTTA